>NW_027256887.1:28851365-29148865 GCF_029215685.1 Pituophis catenifer annectens
AAACTATGTATATATGGTTTTTAAGTTGCCTTGGGCATATGCACGTGGAAAGGTGAGATGTAAATGTACCTAAATAAGTAATTGTTTGTTTGTCTGTCTGTCTGTCTGTCTGTCTGTCTGTCTGTCTATCTATCTAATATATTTTATATGGTTTGTAAATTGCCTTGGGCATGTGCACCTGAAAAGGTGAGATGTAAATGTAGCTAAATAACTAACTTCCTGAAAATGTGGTATCTTATAATGGAATGCTTTACTGTTTTTCCTTTGATTAATGTGTTCTTTTTTCTGTGGTCAGTTCATTCTCAGATACCTTTTAATATTTTATTAATACAATATTAAAGATTTCTTCCATTGTATAACCTCACAAGGAAATTAATTCTATACTTGCCTATCAGATCTACTATACTTAAAATGGGATTAAATTCAGAAATCTTTTTCTATATTTATAATGTCTGGTTAAAAGTAAGTATATCTGTTGATTCAAGACCATAATATGAAACATATTCTGCCATAATTATTTGACTTAGTTTAACTTGTTTCTGAATTAATGACCAAGCCTCCTATAAAAATAAAACCCTTCTTAAAGTATAGTTTTGTTGCCCGAGTGACAATGGACTTTCTCTATTACTTTTGCCAGTCAGTTTCATTTAAAGGTTTCCAGCGTTCCAGGTAATGTAAAGTCCATTAGGTCAGGCTCTTCGTAGCATGACATGCAGTAAATTACAAGTGCTTCAAGCAGCTCAGTGAATTACAGTTCATCACTTTGAAAGGTTTCCCACTACAAGACTACAGATATCAGATCTGGCAGTTAGGATCCAATTAACACTTTGGTCAGAATAATCAGATTGCATGTGTAAGACTTGTATAATCCGTTTATTGCTTCTATGCATCTTCTGTCTGTAGGTAAATTTGCTGCTGTTTTTTCATAGCTTGGAGTCAGTTGCCTTTATATTTCAAGTTCTTTTGCAGTGCAACAATGAACTACTCCTTTTCCAGCAATTGAGATTACCTGTCTTGTAGATATTATGGCTTGAGAAATGGTTTATTTCTAGTAGTTTTGTTTTCTACTGTTACTGTATCATTATACATGGGGGGGAGGGGGTGTTGCTAGCCATTTTTTTACTAAGAGTATTTTATTCCGTGTAACAGAAACAGATTTATCCACTCCCATTCTGAATCTTACATTACAGACTTATACCGGGTAAATGACATAAGCAATGACATTTACATGTGTACTGTCATGCAAAACCATTTCCTGCTACACTGCATACAGTGCTATTCTGACAGAGAAAAAAATTGACTTTGTTCCATAATTTTCTCTGGTTGTGGTCACTGCGCATATAGGCTTTTTGATATAAGCCAAACAGAGTAAGACATCAGATTTCAAGTTGTATATTTTAGCTACACTATGGACAATCATATTTTCGTCTATGTTTCTTCTTAAGAATGAGTTGAAGATCAATTATTACCAATGAAAGAGCAATTCTTCTTGGAAGAATTCAGGACCAAGAAGGATAAATGTGCAATTTACCTGGTAAATCAAGTTGAACGTTCAATTTTTACAATAAATATGGAAAACTTAAATGACAGATGCACATCTCTTAATACCAATATTGACTCATTGGAAAAAAACAATGCTAAGCATATGTATGTCAGTGATTTATTCAAACTTCTCATGCTTGCCATGGGTAACACACCAGGTTATTGTGCAGACGGAACACATTTGCCATGTAAATCAATAGTCACTTTCAGAATCTTATTTTGTTTAGTCACTATGTATGTTTATATTCTGTAAATATAAACATTTCTCATTTCTGCAACAGCTTCATCAAATGTGGACACTATAAATATTTTTACATTTATTGGTTAATTTTGTTTTGACTTGTTGAGTTTTGTTTTGCATTTCCTGCAAGTTGCTACCAGTCGGCCTGTCAGCTGCCGGCCCCTCCAACAGCCAAATCAGATTAGGTGGAGGCGTGGAGTCAGGGTCAGCATCAAGACAACCTGAGAGCTCCGAAGGGGAAGGGGGAATGGAGAGAGAGACCGAGGCGGAGCCTAGGCCGTCCGTCAGCCCTCAGATGGAGGTGGCTTATGAGGAAGAGGAGAAACAGCTAGGTCCAGTGCCTGATGCGCAAATGCGCAGAAGGCAGAGAAAAGGAGAGCAGTGGACAACTGAGGGCCGATCCACGGGACAGAAGAACCATTGCTGCTAGCATAGCCCAACTCTAGCTCTGGGGATAAAAGGCAGGGGGCGGAGATGAATAGATGTGGCAGACTATTCATCTCCCTGCTGGACAGACTTGTTATCCTGCTGTAAGAGAGAAACTTTTGCCGGGGCTACTGACACTCCTAATACAGAAATCATTGCTTCAACTACAGAGGGTTTGTTGTGTTTGGGGAGAACACTACCATGATTAATTAATAGAAATGTCAGCTAAACAATTTCTGTTTTAGAGGTCATTTTTCTGATTATCATGGCAGCCTCTTGTCTAGCCATATTTTTATCATCATCCAGTTTCAACCAATAGTGAAAATGTAAGGAAAAAAGACTTAGGAAACCCTGTTGCAAGGCAGATCCAAATAGACTGGATAAAATTGCTGACTATCTAAATGAAATATCCCATGCTCTGCCACAGAGTATATTTTGCCTTATTCCAACACTTAACTGTACAACTTGGGAAGGCTGCAACAAAATCCCATCACAGCTTTTCTTCTCCCGTTCTTTTCCTTCCCAATATCACAGCGCGGGGCTGCAAGGGGGGAGAGACCACGCTCCCACGCACACATACAAACACATGCAGGGGTCTGGGAGAAGTGAGTGGAGAGTCACGCAGAGGCAATGATGGGGGAGGGATCAAAATGGGAAGCCTCCAGCCGAAGCCTCTGGCAGCTTAAAAATAAAAACCTATGGAGCAGTGGTTTCCCTTTTTGTCCACCCTCCCCTCCATTGCCTCCACACCTGGACTGACTCTGCCTGATGCTGAGAGGGCAGTTCTGCTTCTGCCCTTCCACCTGCAATGCCAGAAGCCGCAGCCCACCGCATGCCACATCCACCCCACAACCCCTGAGGTCGCCTATCGCTCATCACACCTGGAAGGTAGAAGCCCCATTCTGTCTTCTTCCCATCTCCTTCCTTCCTCCGTGCTCAGGAAGGGACATTGGGAGGGGGAGAGATTGGCAGCATGGCTTTCCCACACGGAGGCAGGTGAAAGGCTGGCAAGCAGAGCATGTAGACGCTGGTGCAGCCGCGGCACTGTTCTGCAACCTGATGGAGGCCATCTGGGCCGAACTGTGGCCAGCTTTAGATCTGCACTCCTGACTCAGTTCTGTCCCTGGGACATGCGCCTCGGTGGCGAGTGAGTGAGAGCTGGTGTCTTGGGTGAAAGGGAAGTGCTCAGAACACAGTCCCCAGGGATGCCGTGGCCTGCGCATTTGCCGCCTCCTGTGCACACGACCAGGGGCCAAGGCCACCAGGCCATATGGATGCCACCAGGTTGCAGATCAGCGTCTGGTCAGTCTGGGCTAGGCCGTCATATCCCAGTCCTTTGCTGTTTCCAGGGCGGCCCGTGGGCCTTGAGTTTGACACCCCTGGTCCAAGCAATGGAAAAGTTTTAGAATTCTTTGTGAGCTGATATAGAAACAATTTATTTAAGGAAATAACCTGAATCGGTAACCTCTACTACTTCTTTGAGTATCTCTGATCATGTAAACAAATCCCTGGTATCCCTTTATCTCTCACCTCACTGTTTTCCCAGAAATAATATGCAAAGTTCAACTATGCTAGTAATGTGCATACATATTCCCAACATGTCGACCCAAATTAGGAACATACAGTTTCTACTATTCTTAAAATTCAGTTCAACCACAGAATTGGTAGTGACCATTAAAACAAGGAAATAAATGTAAGTAGTCTATGTTAACCAATTTGCAAATTATAAGTGAAGGGCTTTCATTACCTAACCTCCTCAAAATGCATTCAAAAAGTAAATAGGGCACTTGCAAACATTCCCCCCACCATTAGGCAGAGCAGAATTTTCATTACAAGTAAAACAGGTAGTCCTCGATTTACGATCACAATTGAGCCTAAAATTTCTGTTGTTAAGTGAGACATTTATTGAGTGAACTTTACTCCATTTTACGACTTTTCTTGCGACAGTTGTTAAGTGAATCATGCAGTTGATAAGTTAGTAGCTTGGTTGTTAAGTGAAACTGGCTTCACCATTGACTTTGCTGGTCAGGAGGTCACAAAAGATGATCACATGACCCTGAGACACAGCAAAGGTCATAAATGTGAACCAGTTGCCAAGCATCTGAATTTTGATCGCGTGACCATGGGGATGCTGTAAAGATCGTAACTATGAAAAATAGTCATAAGTCACATTTTTCAGTGCCATTGTAACTTTGAATATCGCTAAACAAACTGCTATAAGTGGAGGACTACCTGTATATATTTATTTGTCCTAAATGTCCAAGTCTCAGTGCTACCACAGAGATAAAATTCAGTCCTATGAAATCCAGGATTTTGCTAGCTTTGAAAAATACTTTATTGTAAAAATATACTGTGTCTTCATTGTTTGTGGATTGAAGAGAGCTCAACTACTTCTGCTTTTCTTTTTCCTCAGCATTCTAAACAGTAAGATACTTGACAAAAGCTGAAATATTTATAGCGGCTTGTCCACAGTTAATATTACAGAACCACAATATCTCACAACTACATATCCCATGGATGCAACTTGCCATATTTATTTTCATCTTATTTTATTTATTTGTGACCCAGGGTCAGGCTGTTCAAGTATCCTTTAGTAATTTTGATGTATACAGGCTAGACTTTGTGCAAAAATATATAGGTAATGGGCCATTCTAGATCAATTTCTGGTGTGGACCTGACCTATAGCAACAGTTCTATAGGAACAGTTGCCAGCCTGTACAAGTGGGTAGTTTCATTCTGATAGATTGCACTCATCATGAAAAGTGCCAAAATAATAAGGTACTAACTCAGCAGGAAGGCCAAAAATTGAATACAATCTGACTACTTGGTCAGCTCTTGAATAAAATTACTCCAAATAGGGTTTCAGATAAACTAGCTGGATACTACAGAAAAAGGGAGACGGAGATTTCTTACTATTTATCCTTAATTTTTATTTTTGGCAGTCGATTGATAAAAACTGGAAATTCCAAATTACTTTACAGAAATCAAATCCATATGCTAAAATCTAACCAAACTATCTTAACATTATCAGATGAACTCATTTTATAGCTAACTTCTTACTAATGTGGTTACCAGACAATTGCGAAATGGTAACATAGAGACCTTTTAGGTACCATCTAAAGTTGTCTTAATTTTTGTAGGTGGAATTAATAATCCTAATGTACTGTATTTTTCGGAGTATAAGAGGCACCCCCCCCAAAAAAAAGAGGGTGAAAATTTGGGTGCGTCTTATACACCAAATGTAGGTCCACCTGTTGTGGTCTGCCGGCGGCCTGCGGAGCTGGCAGCAGACTCGGACAATGAGGAGGTTGGGGAGGAACATGGGCCAGTCCTGGAGTCTGGGGAAAGCTCGGATGAGGGCTCTGCGTTGGAGGCAGAAAGGGGGCCAGGGCCATCTGGGAGTTATATGCTGCCTCCAGAGTGGGACATCAGCGAGACAGAGGAACAGGGGGAGCCTATTCCCAGTGCGCGCATGCGCAGAATTGCCAGAAGCGTGTCAAGGGAGATAAAAGTGGGTGCTTATCAGCCTTATCCTGAAGGACTGTGGCAGACTTCTGTCAGACTCTTTACCAACTCTTTGTGGCTCATTACAGGCTGTGAATGAACAATAATTCACAGCCATTGAAATAAAAAGAGGGTTTTTGGGACTAATCGTGTGCTTTTTACTGTCTCAGGAAGCCTAGATCAGAACACTGCCCACCTGCCAGCCCACACCCTTTGGCCTCTGCCTCCCAGCAATTTACTTCCTTGCAGTGAACAGCAAACAGCCTGTTTCAGCTTCAGCACAACCTGATTAGCACAAGCAGCTGATTGTCGGTTGGATCGGCCTCCCGACCCTCAGCTGTTTCAGGCTGCACAGATTGCCATTGCCTATTGCTGCACGGGCCTCTGCTGTTTGCTGCAAGGAGGCAAATTGCTGGGAGGCAGGGTTTTTTTTCTTGTGCTAATCAGGCTGTGCTGAAAATGAAAATGAAACTAAAGCAGGCGGTTTGCTGTTTCCTGCAAGGAGGCAAATTGCTGGGAGGCAGAGGCAGATTGTTTTTCTTGTTTTCCTCCCCAAAAAAGGTAGATGCATCTTATAGTCAGGAGCGTCTTATACTCCGAAAAATATGATATATATATAAATAATTAATACAATGTAGAGTTGATATTGTCATAACATTTATGAATATATGAAATTTATTAAATGTCAGTAAAAAAATACTTAATATTGGAATTTTAAAAATGGTACAAATTTTAGTTGGAAGAAATTTTTAAAAATGAAAAGGAGCAAAGTGGAAAGGAGCAAAGATATACAACAGCACCTATAATCATTATCTCATGACAAAAATGCAAACTACACTGTTCCTCATGAAGCAAGAATCTGTATAGTTTCCTTAAATCTCTGCTAATTAATCCTCCAAGATAAATTCTCCTCTTCATGGATCCAGGCTGTTGAGTCCAACCTTGTTAAAGGAGCATTGAACTTACCTGAAGATTCTTTCTCCTTGCGCTGCGTGAGAGTCCATTGAATGGGCTTATACTCCTGTCATTGGCCAAAGACTGAGTTAAAATTTGCATAATATGCCTCCCTTTCCGGTCTGGCTCCAGTTCATTAACGAAGGGTCAGGATCTGAAGAACACTGAAAGTCAAACAGAGACAACAAATAACCGAATCCGGGATCCCCACAGAAAAAACAAAGGGAGGGTATGGACTCTCACCCAGTGCAAGGAGAAAGAACCTTCAGGGCAAGTCCAATGCTCCTTCTCCCTTGCGCTGCTAAGAGAGTCCATTGAATGGGATATACTCAACCAAAATATCCCTAGGGTCGGACTAAGAAGAGCCCTGTGCAGAATCAGCTGGGAGGACCTGCTGGAGCACTCGGCTGAAGCAAACTTGACCAACTTGTAATTGAGGATGAAAGGCGTGGGCGAGGCCCAAGTGGCAGCTCTGCAGATCTCAAGAAGAGGAGCCTGGGTTGCCCAGGCTGCTGAGGTGGCCGCACTCCGCGTCGAATGGGCAGTAATATGACTGGGTCGCGATGCCTGACGGCGATCATAGGCCATTGCGACACAAGCTTTGATCCATCGAGCGATGGTTGAGGATGACACCTTGTTTCCCAGAGAGGCGGGTTGGAAGGATACGAATAAAGATTCTGATTTATGGAATGATGCAGTTCTGTCAATGTACTTGCGCAGAGCCCTGCGGACATCGAGGGAATGTCAATGCCTCTCGGTGGGATGTTTAGGATTGGGACAAAAATTGGGTAGAACTACCTCCTGGGACCTGTGGAACCAGGTATTGACTTTTGGGAGAAATGTTGGATCCAAGCATAGGATGACACGTCATGATGAAATATGCACATGTCGCAGACCAAAAGGGCCGCCAGCTCCAAAATCCATTGCGCAGAGGTGATTGCGACTAGAAAGGTGACCTTGAATGTCAACAGCTTCAGAGAAGCAGAGGCCAGTGGTTCGAAGGGAGACTCCGTCAAGACCCTGAGGATGAGACATAGGTTCCAGGAAAGGTACCTGTGGATTGTAGGAGGACTGAGATTGGACGCACCCCGCAAAGGAGATGTGGGGATGTCAGGACAAGGTGGGAGCCCCATCGCAAGGGAGCATGGTTGCAAGGGCCACAACCTGTCGGCGGAGAGTGTTGGCTTGACAGTAGGTGTTGGAAGTGCCGGAGCGCCAGATGTGCGGCACATAACTCTAACCAATTGAAATCATTCCGGAGGTCCCTGTGGGACCAGCGACCTTGAGTCACATGGGATTGGCAGTGGGCCCCCCAACCAAAAAGACTGGCACCCATGGTGAGAACCAGTCATGGTGGGTCATGGAAGAAGCATCCCTTCTCCAGTGCTGGAGAAGTCCACTAGTGTAGGGAAGCGAGTACCTTGTGAGGGGCCCTGACCCGGGTTTTGGACGCGCTTGTGCCAGACTTCTGGCTGGCTAAGAGGAACCACTGAAGTGGGCGCGAGTGCAACCGAGCCCACGGAACGATCGACAGGCAGGAAATCATCAGACCCAGTAATTGGGAAAGCAACAGAAGAGGAACTGTTCTGAGGGACTGTACTTGCTTCACAGTGTTCTTGATATTGATCAGGTGCTCTGGCAAAAGAAAGATGAGGCAGGACAAGGTGTTGATGCATGCACCGAGGTGAACGAGATCAGTGGCAGAAGTGAGATGACTTTTCTCCCAGTTTACAGTGAAGCCGTGCTCCTGGAGTGTCCTGATCATTGCCTGGAGATTGAATTCTGCCTGTTGGGGCAAGGAAGAGAGAATTAAGATATCATCCAGGTAACAGAGCAATCTGATTGGCCTTGCTCGTAGATGAGCAGCAACGGCATCCAGGAGCTTAGTGAAAGTACAGGGGGCGGAGGAGAGGCCAAAGGGCAAGGCCCTATATTGGAAATGATCTCCATTATAACAGAATCTAAGGAATCTCCAATGAGCTGGTCTGATTGGAACATGGAGATAAGCTTCCCGAAGATCAATGGATGTCAGCCAATCTCCCTTTCTGATACTGGCTAGGATGGTATGCAGAGATTGCATCTTGAAGCCTTGTATTTGATATAAACGTTCAGGCGCTTCAGATCGAGAATGGCTCTGCAGCCCCCCAACTTCTTTTGAACCAAGAAGAGAATCGAATAGAAGCCAGAACCCCGATGATTTGGGGGTACTGGTTCAATGGCCCTGATGGCCAGTAGGTGTTGAATTTTGGCTTCCATCTGAACCCTCTTGGAGGGGTCTATATACTTGGAACATTGAATGAATCTCTGTGGAGGATCGGAAATAAATTCAAGGGTCACACCTAGGGAAATTGTCTGGAGAACCCAGGCATCAGTGGTCATGTGACACCATGTTGAAACAAAGCTGGCGAGGCGACCTCTAATGGGCTCCCGTGCTGAGCCATTACTTGTTTCTGCGGTGGGGCGGAAGCTGGAGCCTCAAAAGGGACGTCGCGTCTGAGGTTGATGTGAATGGTCCCTGAAGGACTGTCTGTCCGGAACTCTGTCATTGAGGTGGTTGAAGGGTCTTTGATAGGCCAGGGATTGAAACCCGGGATCCAAGGAGCAAAAGGAATGCCTGCGGTAGGGAAAGGTGGATTGGCGATCTGACCATCTAGAGGCATAGGGAAGCACCTTCTTTTTATTTCTACCTTCCACTAAGATCAGGTTTAAGGCATCTCCAAAAAGGGAGCTGCCTTTGAATGCCGCTGAAGCCAACCGCCATTTGGTCCTCTTGTCTCCCTGCCAATGGCGCAGCCAGAGGAGACGCCTGGAGGCAATATTGGAAGCAAGCGCTCATGATGCAAACTTCGCTAAGTTCAGTGTAGCATCAGCAGAAAACTTGGCGGCGGCTATCAACTTGTTGACATCTTGATGCAGTCAAACATCATCTGAGGGAATCCTGGACTGCATCTGACGAAGCCAGATGAGTGATGTCTTGGCAAAGAAGGATGCTGCTGTAGCTGACTTGATGGCCCATGCTGCGGCTTGGTGTGTCTTGCGGGTTGAAATTTCAGCCCTCCTGTCCTCTGTTTTAAGACCTTTGGCAGCATCTGAGGGAAGGATGCTTGGCGAGGTCAGATCTGCCAAGGGAACATCAATTGCAGGAAGCTTAAGGAGGTCCTCGAGGACCTGGTCCACGGTATATAATTTCTTGTCGAGTCCACTCAGAGTCGGAATGGACCCCGGTTGTGCCCATTGTCATTGGACAGTGTCAACGAAAAGTTGGGGAGACGGAATGGTCTCATGTTCCGTAACCGTCTCAGTGAACAGAGGATCTGCAGAATTTGGGGTGCCAGAAGACCCCTCAGGGCGAGCAAGTGTGAGCCCCATATTGGCAGTGACTCTGGCTTTATGGAGTAGTGTCTTGAACATCTCATGGCAAAAGAGGCTGGTGGAATGTGGTCTGCTCGAGGGAATCTTTTCTTCCCCTCCAGAGAGATTGTAATCAAAGGCATCGTCATCCCCCATCAACGACCAGTTGCCATGGTGGGACGGAGAAGGTGAGTCAGCATTGTGAAAAGAATCACTATTGATGCGGCTTGACGGTTGGACAGGTCTGTGAGACTGAACCAGAGCAGATAGTGGGGCCAAAATGCCCCATCGTGTGAGGGCTACATCAATCCCTCTGGTCACAGTGAGAGTGATAAAGTCACACATTTCCTGAGGCATCGCAGAGGTTTGACCTCTGAAGGATGCAGATGGTCTTGCCGATCTTGAGGGCCTAGATGGTTCTGCCATGGAATTGGAGTCCTGAGCAAAAACCTCCCTAATGACTGCCTGCTTATCTTGTGCTGCCCCCGGGGAATTTGGGGACCAGTGAGACTGGTCCTGATCCCTCTGGGGGGAAAGGCCTTGGTCCAAGGCTAAGATGGGAATCTCCACTGGTTCTGAAGTTGCTGAGGCGCTGCTGGTAGTCGCCTTCCTCTGGGCCTTGTCAAATTGTTTGCTCAAGGCCCAGTGTCTGCATTTAGCATCTTTATCCGCCGCCGCATTAGATGCCTTAGTAGAAGATCTATTTGTGTTTGAATGTACTTTAGGCTTTGACCTGCTCTTTTCATTAGTAGGTGGGGGCAGAGACCTGGATTGACCTGTAGGAGAACCACAGCGATCCACCATATTGTAAGTTAGGCTGACTACCGGTAAGAGCATAGGGATAGACGGTGATGGTCCTCACTTAAAGGAACGGAACCAATGGAATGGTTCCCAATTGACCAAGTTATTTGACAATGGTGGCAGGAAGCTGGCAATACAGCTCCACAAGGCCTCTCAGTGGGGCCGCGATATGGTGATAGTAAGTGTCTGACTAAGGACCCAGACTCCTGGCACTGAAGGATATGTGACCGAGGCTCAGATCCAACAACACAGATCCACAGATCCTGCCAAGTTTGAAAATGGAGATTTTCAAACTTGGCAGGTGGCTGACAGCACAGCACCAGAGCGCCTGCCCCAGCCGTGCACCAAAAAACTCCTGAGAGCCAACGAAATGGCCTCTTCTGTGCTAACTTGAGGGAAACAAAATGGCACTCAGCGAACGAAATTGCTATTCCCACGCCTTTCTGAGGGACTCAAAATGGCGCCCAGCTGACGAAACAGCTATTGTCGCACTCTTTGGGGGAAAATAAAACTCTGCAGAGCCGATAAAACTACCCCTCTTGCCAGACGATCAAGCCCAAGGTACAGGGAACCGCCAAAACGGCTCCGCAACCTCTCAATTGATAGGCAAAAACCGGGAGAGCTGAACCCTGGCAACACGGGGCATTCCTCCTCCCCAATCGCGCAAAGCTGACACCACAGCTTCCCTCACGCAACGGAACACTCACAGGAGCAAGTCAGGGTCCGAGTGAGCAACAGGATCCGAAGTCGGGAAGCCTCGCCGTGGCAGCAGGCCGCTGCACAGCTGAGCAGCGTTCGGCAAGTGTGAAGCCTCCCAGTGAGCACAAAGCAGCAAGAGTGCAAAGGGAGACCAATAACAGCTAGGATTGAAATATAATCGTTCAAAAGAGAGAGTCCATTGAAGGAGCCAAGGAAAAAAACTGCAGTCAGGCCTGACTGAGTTAATGAACTGGAGCCAGACCGGAAAGGGAGGCGTATTATGCAAATTTTAACTCAGTCTTTGGCCAATGACAGGAGTATAAGCCCATTCAATGGACTCTCTTAGCAGCGCAAGGGAGAACTAGGCTTTTCTCAATACTCAAATTGGAATATGATCAAGCAAAGCAAACCCTGAGACAAAGGGTAGAGGACATAGAGAGGCAAGCAGATTTAGAGAACGCCCCAATGTTTCTGGCTCCAGATTCTATCAGATATACTGTCACCCCTGCCAGTTATCTTAGCCAGTTACAGAGAGCAAATCATCAGAAAGCCTTTTCACTTGCATTATGCCATGTGCTTCTGTCAGCCATCCTGGATGGCAAATACAAAGGGATACCACTGGTTGAAAGTTCTGTCCCTGTGATTCTGAAGGATGGAAACCCATGAATACGTCTTTCTTCACTGCTTTTTTTATAGAGATATTCAAACAAAATTTATTTTTCTGATTAAATAATAGCTATTCTGGCTATTGTGACACCATTTATTTTCAGTGACTGGTTAAAAATGAACAGATTATTGTCACAGCGCAGGTTGCTAGATTCTGCACAGCAGCACTTTCATTGGAACCTGATGAATAAACCATTATAGTTATTTTATATAGTTAATCACCAAATTTTTGGTATTATCACTGTTGCATTTTAGTATCTAATGACTATATGCCTTCACAATTTAAAGACTGCTATTATATTATAACTTAGGCCGTGTTCTTGTTTACCTGCAACTGACAGATAGGATAACAATAGTTTAATATAGATTTTTTTGTTATTTATTATTCTGTTCCAGAACTTTTAACTAGATACTCTTTGAGTGTTTTTAATTGTACTGATCTTTGACTGTAACAAATATTTGACTGACTGACACTGCTCCTAAGGATGAAAATATACTGAGTTGTTTAATTGTATTCAGATTCTGAATAATTATTTAATGACCCACAATTGTAGAAACTTTGAGACAGAATGCTTCAAATACTTTCTACTGTATTCCTACAGTTCTTGAACATAATTTAAATATATAAATTCAGAACATAAGGAATTGAAAATTGTGCAAAATTAGCTTTAAATTCTTAGTATTAAAAATAAATCTGATAGCATACAGACCCCAAGATAAAACAATAAAAGAAGAATGGAAAATAATTAAACATCAACTGAATCTGATAAACCA
This sequence comes from Pituophis catenifer annectens, assembly GCF_029215685.1. Classification (NCBI taxonomy): domain Eukaryota; kingdom Metazoa; phylum Chordata; class Lepidosauria; order Squamata; family Colubridae; genus Pituophis; species Pituophis catenifer. The sequence continues at coordinate 28,864,324 of NW_027256887.1, forward strand.
AAAGGAATTAGCCCAAAAAATAAAAATGGCGAAACAAAATTATTTTGAATATGTAAACAAGACAGACAGGTGGTTAGCCTATAAACTGAAGAAAGAAAGGAATAAAAGAATGATACATCAATTGAGAGACGATAAAGGGGAAATCCAACATAAAAAAGATGCCAAAAAAGAAATTATTAAGAAATTCTATGCAAATTTATATAAACAAGAAGAAGTAGAAGAAGAAAAGATAAAACAATATATAGGAAAATCCGACATGCCAAAAATTACAGAAGATCAAAGAGAAATGCTCAATAGGCCAATAACTAAATCAGAATTAGGCGAAGTACTGAAAAAACAAAAAAATAACAAAACACCGGGACCCGACGGGCTACTGGTGGAAATATATAAAATAATGCAAGAAGTACTAGGAGAAAATATGTTGATGTTATACAACGAAGCCATGGAGAAAGCTAAAATTCCAAAGACATGGACAGAAGCAATAATCACAATCATTCCAAAAGAAGATACAGATCTCCAGCAAATTCAAAACTATAGACCGATAGGGTACAGTAATGAGATATCATTACTGAACACCGATTACAAAATATTTGCAGCAATTCTGGCAGAACGAATTAAATTAGTACTAAATACATACATACATGCAGACCAAAATGGATTTTTGCCGGGACGCCAAATAAAAAACAACATGAGAATAATACTTAACACTCTAGAATACTATGAATCACATCCGGAAAAACAGGCTTCGTTGGTTTTCCTTGATGCCCAAAAAGCTTTCGATAACCAAAACTGGAAATTTATGATTAGACAACTACAAAATATGCAAATTGGGGAAAAATTTGGGAAAATTATAGAAGAAATTTATACTAACCAAACAGCAAGGATAATTATGAATGACGACATAACAGATAAATTTAATATAACAAAAGGAGTCAGACAAGGCTGCCCACTCTCACCTTTATTGTACATACTATCATTGGAAATACTTCTGAAAAAAATTAGAGAAGATCAAGGAATTGAAGGTTTAAAAATTAATAAAGAAGAATACAAAGTCCAGGCCTTTGTGATGACCTAATGTTCAAAACAGAAAACCCCATGGAATCTATACCAAATCTGTTTCAAAAAATAGAAGAATTTGGAGAAGTGGCCGGACTGAAAATTAATAAAAGCAAATCGAAATTAATTGTAAAAAACCTTACAAAAAATCAGGAAAAAGAATTAACAGATAGTATACAAATCCAAACAACGAAAAAAATAAAATACTTAGGAATCTGGCTATCCACAAGAACTTCAGCAATAAAAGAAAATAATTATGACAAGCTAATAGAACAAACAAAGAAGGATTTAGAAAAATGGAAAAACTTACATATCTCATTTTTAGGAAGAATTTCGGCCATTAAAATGACTATACTGCCTAAATTTCTATATCTGTTTCAGGTTACCCCAATAAAAATAGACAAATTGTTCTTTGAAAATTTGAATAAAATGACATCTAAATTTATATGGCAAGGGAAAAAGCCACAAATAAAATTTAAGCTGCTTCAGGATACAACAGATAGAGGAGGAGCTGCACTCCCAGATTGGGAGACATATTATCAAGCAGCAGTACTGTCCTGGGTCAAAGACTGGATAGAATTAAAAAATCTTAGAATCTTAACAATTGAGGGACACGAACTTCAAATTGGCTGGCACTCCTTTATGTGGGACGAAAGAAACAAAACACATTCATACTTTAAAAGACACACAATAAGAAACACATTATTACAAATTTGGCTCAAAATCAAAAAACAACACTATATGAAAATACCAAATTGGTATTTGGTATTTGGTAAATTTAACAGATAAGACAAAAATAATTAGATATAAAGATTTAATTGACTAGACAATTAAAGACAAAACAACAAGTGGAGACAGACATAGAAAGGGAAATAGATTGGTGGACATACACCCAAATACAGTCTAAATATAGAGAACATATAAAAATATATGAAATTCATAAACAAAAACAAGAAATAGATAAAATTATACTAGATTCAGAAAATAAACTAATTAGCAAAATTTACAAATTTCTTTTACGCTACAAAATGGAAGAAGAGATAGTCAAGGAAACGATGATTAAATGGGCTCAAAACATCAAACATACAATAAACTTGGATAAATGGGAAAAGTTTTGGCAAGTAAACATAAAATTAACAAGAGCAGTGGCGTACAAGGAAAACCAACTGAAAATGTTTTATAGGTGGCACATGTCTCCAACTAGACTGGCAAAAATACAACCTAAAAATAGTCCGATCTGCTGGAAGTGTAAGAAGACACAAGGAACCTTCTATCATTTATGGTGGACATGCCCGGCAGCAAAGAAATTTTGGTCTAATATTTAAAAATGGTTGGAACAAATAACAGAAACACAGATAGACAAAGAACCAGAAACGTTTTTATTAGGAATTTTTAATAAATCATACCCTAAAGATATTAAATATCTCACAATTAACATACTAACAGCTGCAAGAATAATATACGCAAAAAATTGGAAATAAGAAAAAACGCCAAATGAAACAGAATTAATAGAAAAATTTTTAGAATGCGCTGAAATGGATAGGTTAACCAAAGAGATACAAGAAAGAGAAGAATCAGATTACTATAAAATATGGAATAAATGGTATAATTGGTTAAAAACTAGAAATAAACAAAAAATCTAGAGGGGAAATATTACCGATATAGAAAATGTTATCATATTAAGGAGAGGTGAAGAAATATATAACAAGCAGAATGTCACTTTGAAACAATGCTTAAGAAGGAAACAAAATTTCTTTTTTTTTTCCATAAATAAATTTGATTTTATTATAACATATAGTGATACAATCGGTACATTTTCGGTTCATTGGTGCAATTATATACATATATACATCTACATACATTATTGCTTGTCTTTTGTTGATATTGTTTCTTGAAGCTAGATTTAATTTCAAACACTTAAAAATAATAGTGCTCAACTCTCTAAGACTAAATCTAATACTATTCATATAGATTTTGTTAATTAGTTAAAATTTAATCTCTATTACCTTCTTTATTTCTTTCCCCCATCCATTCGTACCACATGTCCCACACGCTATAAAATTCTGAATCTTCTCTGTCATTAATTTCTGAAGTCAATTTGTTCATTTCGGCGCACTCCAATATTTTTCCAATAACATGTTCTTGAGGTGGTATTTGTTTTTCTTTCCAATACTGGGCAAAGGAAATTCTAGCGGCTGTCAGAATATGTATAATTAAATACTTTTTCTTTTTTGCATATTCAGTTTTCAAAATTCCCAGGAGAAAAGCTTTTGGGTCAAAATCAAAATTTTCTTTTATTATTTCTCTAATCCACACCCATATCATCCTCCAGAATTTTTGTGCCTGATTACATGTCCACCAGCAATGATAAAAAGTACCCTGCTGATGGTCACATTTCCAACATTTAGGGCTCGAATTGGGGTAGATCTTCGCTATCCAAAATTTCTTTTGTTTATACGTTGTATAAATGTTTGTTGTGTGTATGTTATGTTATGTTTTTTTTAATATTTATACTCTAATAAAAATTTATTTTTTAAAAAAAATAAAAATAAATCTGATATTATTCATATAATGTTGTCTATTTAAATAGTTTGTATAATCTTCAGGGGAACTGATTTGATTTGAATATGTTACAATGGATGTAAAACTCTGAAGGTCAGAAAAAATTTGGTTAATATCACTAAATGGTGAAAATCCTTGAACATGAAAATATAGATGAATGGATCTTTAATGATTTAAATAATTTCAGATTTCCAAATAAAATATGTCTATATTTTTGAAAATAATGATTTTTAAAATATAGACCTTGCAAATTGATCTTTTAAACAAATACTACATTAGCAAATGCTAAAAAGCTTAAAAATAAAAGAATTGAGCATGTAAGAGGTCATACCGTGAATCAAACCTTTATGTCTGAAGTTTTCTTGCCAAGACCTCAAGTGGTTTGATTAAAAATACAGTGTGATAGACAGATTCAAAAGCTAGGAAATCTAAGTCCTTGGGTAGTAATTAATGGTTTCATCTTAATTCTGGTTTCGTAAAAACTGGAATGCAATAATGCCCTGCAGATTCTTTTAAAATGTGTCACACTTCACTTATCAAAAGTGTATTTTTGCTCTATAGAAGAGCTTTTTTACTCATCCCTATCAATGCAGAAAGCCATCCTCTTTCATCTGGAATCTACTACATAACAAGTTGGGTTACTCTTATCATTTGTAAATTTATTCTCAGTTCAAAAACATTTGCTTTTTCTTTAACAAACTGTACATTCAAATCAGATATTTGTATGCGTGCACACAAAGTCAGTTAATCACTTATCTGTTCACATGCTTTCAAAAATACCTGATTTGTATACATATTAGTTGGTTAGTTGGTTAGTTGGCAAAGTAATACAAGCATATAAATATTCTGAGCTTTTTTCCAAAATTATGCTCAAATGAGTAAGTCTGTTTAACAATTAATTTTACATTTATTTGTATGTGTGTACTTTGCACATACACACACACTTATAAATGAATCACAATTTTAAAAAATAAATATTTGTAATTCTAAATAAAGCATGAAAGTCATTGGGTGAATAGCATATAATAACTTATTTCATTAAATCACAGGTTTGGAATCAATTAAAATCAATTTGAAAAATGAAAAAAACAACAAAAACTGAAAATGTTGGAAGATGTTTCGTAAAGCATAGAATCATAGGGCTGGAAGAGACCTTGGAGGCCTTCTAGTCCAACTCTCTACCCAAGGCAGGAGACCATTCCGGACAAATGGTTGTCCAATTTTTTCTTGAAAACCTGCAGCAATGGAGCACTCCAGAAGGCGAGCTGCTTCATTGATTAATTGTTCTCACTGTCAGGAAATTTCTCCTTCATTCCAAGTTGATCTCTCTTTAATGAGCTTCCAGCCATTGCTTCTTGTTCTAACCTGAGGTGCTTTAGAAAATAAGTTGATCTTCCTTTCTCTGTTCCCTTATGTGTTCATCGTACAATTTAGCCTCAAGACACCTTATCAGCTTTGTTGTTGTTCTCTGTAAACTTTCTAGGGCCTCAGCATCTTTTTTGTATTGTGGTCATGCAGTATTCCAAGTGTGGCTTCACTAGTGCAATATAAAGCAATATTATTACTCTTGTGATCTTGATGCTATCCCTCTATTGATGCAGCCTAGAACTACATTGGTCTTTTTGGCAGCTGCAGCATACTTGTTCTGTCCCCGTACCACGCACACACCCAACCAGCCAGCCGAGGGTTAAATAAACTTTCAAACATTCAACGTCAGTGATAAGGAACTTGGCAGCAACTCCGTGGCTGCCTGCCAAGAACTTTTACTCTGATAACACAGACAAAAATACACACAGTTTGAATAGTCCAGTTTGTAATTAAATCCACAGCAAATAGGCGTTGTATCCAAAGGTGCAAAGTGCCTCGCCAGAGATTAGCTTTGTCCGTCACAGAGTCCGAATGGCCACCACACTCCCTTTTATAGCCTGTGGGGTGTGGTCCAGTGACTCAGCTTAATCTCTGGCACGCCTCCTTTTCTGCTATGCACGCTTGTCTCTCCGACGCTGGCGTGGGTCCAACCACAATGTTTCTTCGTCACTATCTGACGGCTTGGAAACACCTGGCTCCTGGCCAATCTCTTCTCCTTCGGGAGACACCTGAGGCATTGCCAGAGAGGAGGGTCCTGGAGAAAGAGGCCTGGCCGTCTCCTCTCCTTCATGTTCGGAGCCTTCTTCCTCCGATAAAATAAGCTCGGAGGACGGAGCCACAACAATACTGCTGGCTCATAAGTAAAGTGGACCTAGTCCACTAAGATATCTAGATCTCTCTCACAGTTACTATTGTTGAACCAAGTACCACCTATTCTATATCTAGGTATTTGATTTTTGTATTTAATTAATTTTGTATTTAATTAATGCTCAAGTCTGTCCTCCAAAATGTTAGCAGATCTCTCCCACCCACTCACCCCAGCTCGGTGTCATCTGCAAATTTGATGAGCTCCCCTTTTATCCCCTCAACTAGATCATTTATGACGATGTTGAAGAGTACTGGCCCCAATAAAGAGCCCTGAGGTACCCCACTGCATGCTTCTCTCCATATAGACCAGGGGTGAAATGCTCCCGGTTCGGTCTGGTTCACCCGAACCAATAGTAAAAAAGGCTACTGGTTCACCGAACTGGTAGTAAAAAATGTAAAAAAAAAAAAAGTTCCAACGATCAGCTGAGCAATGCACAATCATTGGAACTTTTTTAAAAAACTTTTTTAGCATGTTTTTACTGCTGGTTCTCCAGAACCGGTAGTTAAAAATGCTTTAAAAAGTAAAAAAAAAATGCTCCGAAGATCGTGCATTCCTCAGCTGATCATCGGAACATTTTTTTAAAAAAAAATTAACATTTTTTTATTGCTGGTTCTCCAGAACCGGTAGTTAAAAATGCTTTAAAAAGTAAAAAAAAATGTTCCAAAGATCGCACGTCGCTCAGCTGATCGTCGGAACATTTTTTAAAAAAAATTTAGGTATTTTTTTTACTACCGGTTCTCTGGAACCGGTAGTAAAAATGCTTTTAAAAAGTAAAAAAAAGAGGCTTCAACAATCACAGCTATGTTGCACTATTGTCAGAGCCTTTTTTTTACCTTTTAAAAGCATTTTTACTAATGCTTATAAAAGTAAAAAAAAAAGGCTCTGACAATCGTGTGCGACAGCTGTGATCGTCAGAGCCTTTTTTAACCTTTTAAAAGCATTTTTTACAACCTATTCACCCAAATAGATTGTAAGAAAATGCTTTTAAAAGTAAAAAAAAAAAAGGCTCCAAAGATTGTGTGCTACAGCTGATCTCACACCCCAGTGTGCGCTTTTCTACTTATCCCATGCCTCCTTTTGGCGTGCACTGCGCACGCACCCACACCTCACATTTGGTGAGTGATGGGCACTGTGCATGTGTGCATGCAGCACATGTTTGGCGCACAGCGTACAGCCAGTGAACCAGTAGTAAGCCAGTTCAGATTTCACCACTGATATAGACGTAATTCCATTGAGGACTATACACCGAGTGTGGCTAACCAGCTAGCTGGGAATCCATCTGATGGTAGTACTGTCTATCCCACATTGTTCTATCTTACCAAAATGTAGGCTGTGGCCTATTTTGTCAAATGCCTTACTGAAGTTCAAGTATATCATAGCATTTCCTCTAATTTAGTCATTTTATCAAAGGAGGCAAAGGAGGCAATTTTTAACAAAGCAATCACCTTGTTCATTTCTAGGTGTTCATAGATCTGTGGCTTGATTACATCCATGATTGTTTACAAAACAAAAATTGAGGTCTTTAAGAAAACTTTAATTGTGAAGTAGGCAGCATAGGTTCCCAATTTCATAGCCCATAATCTGTTTGTCCAACAGATACTTTTGAGAAATTCATCCATGTCATTCTATAAAACTTCACTCATTTAAAATAATTTCTATTTTCAAAAATCTATGCCAAATAACCTGATTTTATTATAAAAGAAGTTCATGGCTCTAAATATATTTTTCTTTGAATTGTGAAAAACATGGCTATATTAGATAAATAAAAATGTCATCCTAACTTTCAAGTCCCCAATCTAATCCAACAACATTACTTAAACTAGCTTTAAATATAGTCCAAAGTAAAGAATTTCCACTCAGGAGATTTAAGATGTCCTGCAGAAGGTTACTCCTTGTGGCTCTCTACAGTTGTCAGGTTGCCCCCTTGGAGGACAAAATACTAGACCTTTTGTTTAATTCACCATACCTCTTATGCTGTTGCATGGTTCTCTTTGTTACTTTGACTTGATTATTTGCTTGAAACATTTTTTTCTAGCTAAATTTACTCAAGAAAGCAGCAAAGTGTATTTAGTTTCAAACATCAAACTACTGATTTCTTTGCTCAACCCATCATGATTCAACCAAATTTATCTTCTTATTCTCTTTATATTCTTTGTCTGAACTCCAGACAAAGATTCTCATCAATCTCTAATTTTTGACTGTTCAATTCAGTAGAGAAACCTTCTACTGTGTGAGTTCAGGTTTGCTCATTATTTGTTTGGTTTATAAACTATTTCTTGTGATTGTTATCATACATTATGTTCTCTGCCAAAGCCAAGACCAAAGTGTTTTCATTTACTTTAATTTGTTGTTTTGTAACCTATAAATAGAGCTTCTTGTGCAAAATGCAGGCCTGAATAATGGCTGCAGAAATTTCAAAGTACTTCATTCATGTGCATAATTGTGAGGCTATAGATTTTGATGGCTTACTTTTTTGATTCTTTGGGGCACAAAGACATGGCCTTTAGGCTTAGTGTTTCACCTTCCCATGTGTAAACAGGACCCTTGGAATTATACTAAGGTCTTGAACTAAATTTAATTGTCATATAAGCTAGTGTCTTCTTTTATCTCCTTTTTTTTGGGGGGGGGTTGTCTGTTTCCATGCTCGTTATTTTCTTTAAGTCAAGCAGGTACCCAGGAGAGGCTATATTTTACACTTCTCCCTTGTACATTCTATTTTTTACCTTCTTTCCACATTGGGTAGAGTTCAGGAGTTTCTATATTGAGATAGTCCATCAACAACTGCCTCCATTCTCATTTAAACCCACCTTTAGGTATATCAATCTTTCTTTGAGAGAATTATGACATACATAGTAAATCTTTTTCCATATAGACGAAGGATTGAAATTGTTTCTGAAAGATTGTTTCAGCATTTCCATAGCACTTGTCCCATTTTCTATTTTTCAGTCATAATTTGTTTTATAACCTCTCTTTCTTTATCATTACTATAAGTAATAATATTCTATATTCCAAAGCTCATATAAGCATCAATGATATGTAGAGCTAACAAGAGCTAAAAGCCTGGCTAGGTGGCTCAGTGGCTAAGACGCTGAGCTTGTCGATCAGAAAGGTTGGCAGTTTGGCGGTTCAAATCCCTAGTATAGGTCTCCTGCGTGAGCAGGGGGTTGGACTAGATGACTTCCAAGGCCCCTTCCAACTCTGTTACTGTTATTATTAGTAAGAGATTTTTCTTTTTCCTTTTTAGAAAAATGGCAATAGAATGCTGGCTCACATGTATAAATAATTTAGCCTAATTTAAACAGCCTCTTAAATTATTGTTATTATTTTCATTTACTCTGATAATGAAGACCTTTTGGAAATTAACAAGAGTGTAGGCAAATTTTACCATTTTACCATTTCTAATCTCATATATTTGCAAGCAGTTGGCCAGAACTGCTAGCCCTTGACAGTAAAAATTGCTAAACAGCAACTGAGAAATAGTTGCATAATTACTGTTGTTTATACTTATTTTTTGGTGAATATCTTTATTATTTTAAAGGTTTTAAAACTGTTTTATAATTTTAGAATTGTAAGCCACCCATAGTCACTAAATTGAATTGGGCAGTTATAAAAATTGTGTAAATAAACAAATAAATAAGTAACAAATAAAGATATATAACATCAAAACATTCAGAAAGCCTCTTCTGAATTTTGAACAAACATAGATTGTCTATTATAAGAAAGTCTTTCCAAAGATAATCAAAGCACATTGGGGAGCTTCCCCTACCTATAATAATTATGTTCACAGTGGGTGGAAAATACATGCTATTTCACTCTGTTACAGACTATTTTCAAAATAAAGTGGCTTCATGAACAACATTTAAAATATTTGAAAAACATATAACACAGAAAGGAAATTTTAAGGAGACTTACTGTACAATTTCCAAGCTACATATACCCATTAAATTTAATGAAGCAGCATGTCAAGCCCAGGTGACAGACAACAATTAAACTTCTGTTAATGCTCAGAATTTGTTGTGCTTTTTGTCTACCGAGCATTCCACAACTCTAATTGTCTCTGCATGTCATATAATTAATGATTTCAAACATTTTTCAATTATAATAACTATAGTTTTTCCATCACCAAAAACCTGCTTTTTTAACTGCAAAGTTTTCTGAATGTAGCCATCATTGTAGAAAAATGCTAAAATACTAGAATTATAATACTGGAATTATAACAGTCCAATAACTAAAAATTAAGGGTATGCAATCATTTGACTGACAAAAAATGCCACACAAGCCACTGTCCTTGATGATAAAAAAATTATGAAGTGTGTGACAGAAAAGAATGGTTTAATATCCAGGGATTATATCAAGCACAAAATGGATGATGAAAATAAACCAGTCTTGTGCACAGTGGCATAGCAAGTTTTATTAGCATGCTGACAAATTTCAAGCAACTAACTTTCTTGTCTCATAAGGCAGTTTAAGTTATACAGTCTTTGCTCCCTGCAGTTGCTGCAATATCTTCATCTGAAAAATATTCTCTGGTTCACACTTCTTTCTTGCATGAGAACAGAATCCCAAATTATACCAAGCATACCGTAGCAGTTGACTAATCTGAAGCATGTTTTGAAAACGCAAAAAAAATATATCTCTTTTTGACATTTAGGGAAACAAAATACTTTTACTAGTGGCATTAACTAGAACTTTAAGGAAAAGAGATCTAGACTTATCCAGAATATGAATGTTATGAATGATAGGAAGAAAGAAAGTGATCGAACAATGGTTTTAAAAAATAATATAAATCACTAATGCATTTCAAAAAGCTATAAGCTAAACCTAATAAAACAGAACCTCTAAATCAATGGTAGGCAATATTTGGAGGCCTTGGATTCTAGATCTTTTGGAGCTGACATGATGTCATTCAGTGATACTATTAGACAATTGGAAAGGTAGAACTAAATTTTCTAAATGGTGGGATTGGCAAGAGAACTCTGCAATGTAAACTAACTCTTTTCCTACTGTTACTGACCTCCCTCAACGGAATTTGGTCATTCTCCTCCCTGGTTGGGAATGGCAGGCAGTGCCGGGGTAGACTCCTCAATAGACCAATCAGGACCAGGTCTGCAATGAAGCTAAGTCCCGCCCTTTCCTCCTGCTCTCCAGTTTATTGACTTGGTCGACTTGGACAGTTGTGTTTCTTGCATTTGGCTTTGCCTTTCTTGATCTCGCGTGCAAAAAATAAATTAATTAATTAAATTAAATTAAATTAAAAGAACAGTTCGGACGATCGGAGCGCTACCAGCATGAAGGACTCGTTCCGGTCCCGCTGAAGGCCGCTTGCGGCTCTAGACTGCCGGCCGGCAGCTTATCAGACAGGGCCCACGAGTTCGCTCCGTAGTCCTGTTCTGCACCGCGCTCGCCCTTTTCTCGGCTTGACGGGCAGTTTGGCTGCGATTCTAAGCCTTTGCTTAGCAGCCCCATCCTGTGACGGTGATCAGCGGCTCAAATCGCAGTGAGTGGTTTTCCGCTGGGTTTTTTTTTTTCAATTGTCACCGTCTCTTTGGCGCGAGGAGCCGCAGTGAGTACAGGGGCAATTGTTTCTTTGAAATTTGGCACCAAAAGCTCCTTCTAAAATGGCGGACGCCCGTTCTTCCAGAGCTGGCCGTAGGGCGGTTTCTCACAACTCCAGAAAGCGCCATAGCAGCGATCTGGGGGAGGGGACCTCAGGGCATCAGCGAAACCCCAAAAAGACCCCTCCAGCTAAATCAGCGCAAACCCTGAAAGACGAGCAGTGCCATCACAAGGCTCTGGAACGAGCCGTTCAAAAAGTGCAGCTTCAAGCCGTTAAGCATTCCGTGGCTTCCACACCTCATCTGCCCCTCAGGACTCTATTCCTATGGCTCCTGAACATCAAGCCCAGCCCCAAGTCACCCGTAGAGCTTCGCTATCTCCAGATCGTTTTGGCACGTGTCTCTCTCCTTCTTCCAATGAAGTGGCCATTTTATTTGCCACGCTGCCTCCTGAGGGCCAATTCCTAGATTCTGGATCTCAGGCTCATGGGGACCTTGCTCCATCTGAATGCCAGCCTCCTCCTCCTCCCTCACCTCCCCCCCTCCACCTCCACCTCCTCCTCCTACGTCTACTGACTCTCTGCCTTCCATTATCCCTCCTGCCCTGGCATCTATCATTTCAGTGGCCATCCGCCAAGGGATTTCAGAGGGTCTTCACCAGCGAGCTGAATCGGAGGTGTCTGATTATGCTAGCCAAGTCAGCCGTTTATCACGCAGGGGAGAGGCTTCACCCCATCTGGAGAGACCTTCTTCTCCGACTTCTGCCAGCCAGATTTCTCTCTCAGCTGAGGATCTTTCCCTGGACCAAGAATGGTCTGACGATGAGGGTCTTGAACCCAATCGACCGGCCTTCATTGGCCTTTTCAAGCCTCATCTCTTTCGCTCCTTGCTATTTAAGGCTCTTTCTGTCACCAAACTATTGCCTTCTCCCTCTGCGCAAGGAGCTCTACTACTGCTACTGATGATCCCTCCGCTTCTCTTTTTGCAGAACAGCCTGCTCGAGTAGACACCTTGCCGGCGCCAAAACTATTTTCAGATGTGGTGAAGAGGCAATGGGCATCTCCCGGTTCTGGCCCTCTGCCCAACTCTCAGGACAAAAAATTTTATTCTATGGCAACTGACTTTTCTGACTTATTACAGGTACCAACTGTGGACACTCCGGTCGTAACCTTGTCATCTTCTACTCACCTGGCTGGCCCTCCTGATGAATCCTTGTGCCCTGAGGACAAAAGAGCTGAGCGGACCCTGATAAAAGGCCATCAAGCTTCAGCATGGGTGGTAAGAGCCACTTCGGCGGCGTCTTTCTTCAACAGGGCCTCCATATTGTGGCTGAAACAGCTACAGGACCGTCTTCAGGCCTCCAACATCAAGATATTAATAAAATATTGGCCGCAGTGGAATTTTCAGCCGATGCAACCCTTAACACTGCCCGTTTTGCAGCCAAGGCCATTGGATCCTCAGTCACGTTCCGGAGGCTCCTCTGGCTCCGCCACTGGCAAGCCGATGCCAGGAACAAATGGTGCTTAGCTGCTTCTCCATATGAAGGGAGCAACCTGTTCGGTGCCTCACTCGACCCTATCTTGGTTGAGACTAGGGATCACAAAAAGGTCTTTCCCGTTGTGTCTCAAAGGTCTGAATTTCGTCAACAGTCTTATTTTCGGGCCCAGTCCTTTCGTCCTTCCGACGGTGGCTCTTCCTTCAACTGTTCCTCTCACAACTTCTCCTCCAGAGGAATGCAACATCAAGACTTTCAGGTCAGATCCAGTTCTAGATTTTCCCCCAAAAGGTCCTTCAGAGGTGGCAGAGGCCGCCCCTTTCGCAAATCTCACTAATCGGCCTCCAGATTCCCTGGTTGGGGGCCGCCTTTCCCTTTTCTCCAACTGTTGGAATGCCACTACTTCTGATATTTGTGTTCGTTCTACCATTCGGGAGGGTCTTCGTTTGGAGTTTAGTTCTCTTCCTCCTCGGGTTTTTGTTCCTTGCTCCCTTTCCCAGGACCCCTCTTCCCATGCCAGTATGGCTTCTGCAGTTGCTCACCTCCTTCAGATCAAGGCCATCGAGGCTGTTCCCTCGGCTGAACACAGATCTGGATTTTATTCCCGTCTGTTTCTAGTCCCCAAGGCATCCGGGGGCTGACAGGCCATCTTGGACCTGAAATCTTTGAACCGGTACATAACTTATCGCCGGTTCAAGATGCACTCCCTTCACACCATTTTAGAGTGCATTCGTGAAGGAGATTTCCTCGCCTCGGTGGATTTGACCGAGGCCTATTTGCATGTGCCCATTTTTCCACCCCATTGCAAATTCCTCCGCTTTTATTATAGGGGCTCTCACTATCAATATAGAGCTCTCCCCTTTGGCCTTTCTTCCGCACCCAGAGTCTTCACAAAGTTAATGGCGGCCCTTGTTGCTCACATCCGGTCTCTTCCTATTCGTATTTTATTTTACCTGGATGATATCCTCATTCTTTCCTCTTCCCTCCGGGGGGCCCAACAAGATGTTCGCACTTCTCTTCGTTTGCTTCAGGTTCATGGTTTCTTGATTAATTGGGCCAAGAGTTCTCTTTCTCCCTCCACCCATATCCAACATTTAGGAGCTGTCATTGATACGCTATCATCCAGGGTTTTCCTGTCGCCAGCTTGCCAGTCCAGCTTATCTGAATTGGCGTCTCAATGTTTAAAAGCCGTCCTATGTCAATTCTTTCCCTCTCTCGTTTCCTGGGTAAAATGGTGTCCTAGTTCGATATCATCCCTTGGTCCCGTTTGCACAGCAGGCGCCTTCAATGGTTCCTCCTTCCTATCAAATGTCCTTTTTGGTTTCTTCTTTGCACAAGGTCTCCCTACCCCCTGAGGTTCTGGATTCTTTACGGTGGTGGTCGTCTGTGGCCATCTCCAAGGGTACCTTGTTTAGGGAGCCCCGTAGGTTAGTGCTCACTACCGATGCAAGTCTTGTAGGCTGGGGTGCGCACTTGGATTCCCATATGGTCCAGGGACTTTGGTCCAAAGTAGAGAAGAGCTGTTCCATCAACCTTCTGGAGCTGAGGGCGATTTTCCTTGCCTTATGTCATTTCCACCATCTGCTCCAGGGTCAGCACGTGCTTGTGCTGACCGACAACGTCTCTGCTAAGGCCCATGTTAACAGGCAGGGTGGTACTCGTTCTCGTGCCCTCTTTCACGAATCTCTCCAGCTGGGGAATTGGGCCTACGGGCATCCCACATTTCTGGCAAGTCTAACATTCAGGCAGACTCCCTTAGTCGCCATATAGTAGATCACTCTGAATGGAAGCTTCATCCGGATCTATTCCTGGACCTGTCTAACCGCTTTGGCTGCCCCGCAGTGTACTTGTTTGCTTCCCACATCAACCATCAGGTTCCGTGTTTCTTTTCCAGATTTCCATCCCCGGGCGGGGAAGCGGTGGATGCCCTCCAGTCCCCCTGGCCCTGGGGTGTTCTTCTTTATGCATTCCCTCCTCTGCCATTAATCGCCAGGGTTCTCAGGAAGCTCCTGGAAGAGAAGTCAGAACTGGTTCTCATAGCGCCGCACTGGCCACGTCGGCCTTGGTTCTCGGACCTGGTCTCCCTCTCCATAGCCCATCCCTGGTGGATACCAGACAACTGAATTTGCCTTCTGCAGGGGGCTCTGGTGCATCCTGAACCACAATGGCTGCAGCTAACCGCCTGGAGACTGAGCGGGACTTCTTGAGTAGGGCCAACATTCCGTCTGCTGCTATTAAAACCATCCAAGCCGCATGGCGTCCGTCCACTGCTAGTATTTATGAGTCCACCTGGCGCTCTTTCTCTTCCTGGTCCGCGGCTCGGCAGGTCACTCCTACTTTGCCTTCGGTGGCTCACGTCATCAGTTTTCTCCAAGAGGGCTTCGACTCAGGTCTCGCTCCTTCTATCCTGAAATGACAGGCCGCTGCCTTGGCTTCCGTGTCGGCATGTGACTCTTTGACAACTGTTACTAAGGATCCCTTGATCCGCCAATTTCTGCGGGGAGCTTCCAATCTGAGGCCTCTGGTCGTCCACCGTTTCCCCACCTGGGACCTTTCAAAAGTTTTGTCCTCCCTCACACAACCTCCCTTCGAGCCCCTCCGGGTGGCTTCCCTGAAATTTCTCTCCTTTAAGGTGGCGTTTTTGGTGGCAGTGACTTCGGTCCGTCGCATGTCCGAACTGGCCGCCCTGTCGGTTCACCAGGACTTATGTATCTTCCATCACAACAAGGTAGTCCTCTGTTTGGATCCCACCTTTATCCCCAAAATAAACTCTATGTTTCATCATTCGCAGGAGATCTCCTTGCCTAATTTTTGCCCTAATCTGACTCACCGCCTCGAGAAGGTATGGCACACACTCGACGTGCGCAGGGCCTTGAGGATTCACATCTCTCACTCTTCCTCTTTCCGTAAAACTGAGGCCTTGTTCGTCTCGTTTCAACCCAATTCCATGGGAACCAAGGTTTCTGCTCCGACTCTGGGCCGCTGGATCCGTGCCACGATTGCCATCACATACAAATTGCAGTCCCTGGTGATTCCCAGACGCGTGACCGCTCACTCCACCAGGAATGCGGCCACCTCCGCAGCATGGACGACCCAAGCGTCATTGGAAGAAGTCTGCAAGGTGGCAACCTGGTCTACCCTGACACCGTTTATTAGGCACTACCGTCTGGATGTCTACGCATCAGCAGATGCGGCTTTCGGCAGACAGGTCCTGCAACGGGTTCATGTTTCCTGATCTTCGGCTCGCCCCTGGCACTTCCCGCCTGTTGGACATCACACTTTGGTATGTCCCAGCACTGCCTGCTGTTCCCAACCAGGGAGGAGAATTTATTTATTTATTTATTTATTTATTAAATTTTTATACCGCCCCCTCTCCCGAAGGACTCGGGGCGGTGAACAGCCAAAATTAAAAACACACAATAGAAATATTAAAATACATTAAAACAAAATTAAATTATCTTAGGCGTCTCCAATTTTAAAACCCCGTTACCCATAAAATTCACCCAATTAAAATTTTTTAACCCAGCCCGGCTTGCTGAAATAAAAAAGTCTTCAGGGCCCGGCGGAAGGTCCGGAGGTCCGGGATTAGTCGTATCCCTGGGGGCAGCTCATTCCAGAGGGCGGGTGCCCCCACAGAGAAGGCTCTTCCCCGGGGGGTCGCCAGCCGACATTGCCTGACAGACGGCACCCTGAGGAGATCCTCTCTGTGGGAGCGTGTTGGCCGGTGGGAGGTTATCAGAGGCAGAAGGTGGTCTCGTAAATAACTGGGTCCTAAGCCATGGAGCGCTTTGAAGATGAGAACCAACACCTTGAAGCGCACTCGGAAGACCACTGGAAGCCAATGCAGCTCGCGCAGGAGAGGTGTCACGTGGGAGCGCCATGCCGCCCCCATAAGTACCCGCGCGGCCGCATTCTGCACCAGTTGGAGCCTCCGAGTGCTCCTCAAGGGGAGCCCCATGTAGAGAGCATTGCAGTAGTCAAGGCGGGAAGTAACGAGGGCATGAGTGACCATGCATAGGGAGTCCCGATCCAGAAAGGGGCGCAACTGGCGTATCAGGCGGACCTGATAGAAAGCCCCCCTGGCCACGGCCGTCAAATGCTCTTCTAAGGACAGCCGTGCGTCCAGGAGGACACCCAAGTTACGCACCCTCTCCGTGGGGGCCAATGTCTCGCCCCCAATAGTCAGCGATGGCACCAGCTGACTATATCGGGACGCCGGCAGCCACAGCCACTCAGTCTTGGAGGGATTGAGTCGGAGCCTGTTCCTCCCCATCCAGACCCGCACCGCCTCCAGGCACCGGGACATCACTTCAAGGGCATCGTTGGGGTGGTCTGGGTGGAGATGTACAGCTGGGTGTCATCAGCGTACAGATGGCACTGCACCCCAAAACCACGGATGATCTCGCCCAGCGGCTTCACATAAATGTTGAACAGGAGAGGCGAGAGGACCGACCCTTGTGGCACCCCACAAACCAGGTGCCTTGAGGTCGACCTCTGCCCTCCAGCCAACACAGACTGCGACCGGTCGGAGAGATAGGAGGAGAACCACCGTAAAACAGTGCCTCCCACACCCAATCCCTCCAACCGGCGCAGCATGATACCATGGTCGATGGTATCAAAAGCCGCTGAGAGGTCTAATAGGACCAGAACAGAGGAGCAACCTCTGTCCCGAGCCCTCCAGAGATCATCAACCAACGCGACCAATGCCGTTTCCGTGCTGTACCCGGGCCTGAAGCTGGACTGGAACGGATCTAGATAGACGGTTTCATCCAGGTACTGCGGGAGCTGTCGCGCAACCACACTCTCAACAACCTTCGCCAGGAAGCGAAGGTTGGAAACTGGACGATAGTTTGCTAAAACAGCTGGGTCCAGAGAGGGCTTCTTGAGGAGGGGCCTCACCACCGCCTCTTTCAAGGCGGGAGGCAAGAACCCCTCACTCAAGGAAGCATTTATAATCCTCTGGAGCCAGCCTCGTGTAACCTCCCGGGTAGAATGGGCGTTGGTCCTACCTGATACGCCCATTCTCTTCCACGGGAGGGAATGGCAGGCAGCCCCCTCCCTAATGGGTACCGAGCCATCGGGTGTCGGGGTGGGGTGGGATGTACTAATTCTCTTTAATTACAGCAGGAGACCCAACAGTCTGCAGTGATTTCCTCGCCGATAAATTGGAGAGGAAAGGGCGGGACTTAGTTTCATTGCAGACCTGGTCCTGATTGGTCTATTGAGGAGTCTACCCCGGCGCTGCCTGCCGTTCCCTCCCGCGGGAGAGAACGGGCGTATCAGGTAAGACCAACGCCCATTCTGCTGCTAAATTTTGATGGAGAATTCTGAGATGTTATGGGGTCACATATGGCTTGTAGGTTGCCCATATCTTAAAAATATTTTAAGTTATATATAAAATATCTTAATAAAAATAAAGTAGCACTGATGATGATAGGTAATGAAATGTATACAAGAAAATAACCAAGCTCAGAGAGCACCAAGGACCCCTCAAAAATAAAATAAGTCATGGATATGTAAAATGTTTTCTAAAAAGTTTAAATGAAATTTCATTGAAAGCTACCTATGTTGATTGCATCTATAATTATTATATTCAGGCTTAAAATAGTTTAACCTATTTTTATTGCTTTATAGATATTCAGTTTTATTTATTATGTAATAATTATAAATATTCCTGAATCATAGGTTCAATGATACAGTAAGTAAGTAAGTAAGTAAGTAAGTAAGTAAGTAAGTAAGTAAGTAAGTAAGTAAGTAAGTAGGTTAGTAAGTAAGTAAATTAGTTAGTTAGTTAGTTAGTTAGTTAGTTAGTTAGTTAGTTAGTTTAGCTCAAAGTCATGAAATGTGCTGGAAGTCAATATTTATTGACCCATCTAATGACAGCCATAGAATATAGAAGATTCAACTTATAACAAGAATAAATGGTATAGTGCATGTACAGTTTGTCAAATTATAAAAATCAAATAGTATGTTGTATGTTTGTGACACTAAGAGAAACAAGAAGAATTGAATGAAAGTGATATTAAATCATCAAAGGTGATATGAAATGATCCAAATAATGTCAAAAAGTATGAAACGGTGGGAAGTTATATAAACATTGAAAATCATAGGTTAGTGATAATTTATCTACATTTATATTCCATATGTCCTTGAGGAGCTCAAGATGGCATGCACAATGCTTCATCCTCTTATTTATTTTTTTCTCATAAGAAACTGAAGGATCAGATCATCACCTTGAACTACTGAAGTGACTAGTAAGTATCAGCACTGACAAACGTATTAATTTCAAATAATTTCAAATAAGCATGTTGGTCAATGTATACGCATGGAAAAATAAATTAAATTATTGATTTTAGTGGTTTTTTTAATGAAGCACTAAATTTTCCCTGGAGTCAGTTCCACTTTTTTGTAAAAGACAGGGAGATGATTTGGTGGTGTCAGGAGTGGAACTTGAGAAAAGTGGACATGGAGAAAAGGAAATAAGTGAAAGAAATGATAGTGAAAGTAGAATACTACAGGAATAAAAATCAAGTATAATTCTGTATAAAAAAATAAAAGTTAAAATAAAAAGAGGTGAAAAAAATACATATATATTTTGATGGAAATAAAAAACTCATTTGGAAGTGGATGACAAGGACAAAACAAGAAGATTCCAGTAAAATTAATGTGATAAAAAACAAGAATGATGACAAAACTGAAGAAAGAAATGGAAGGATAATAAAAGGCAATGTATGAATTAATTTCTCTTAAATTTTCATAGCACATAATCTTGCAAATCATGATTTTCTGTTTATATTCATTCTTCTAATATTTGTGCATATAAAAATATGCTTATCCATAAATTTGAAAAAAAAATTACCTTTTTCTATGCAACTACTCAACAGTCACAATTTTCCTTCAAACCTGGGTCTACAAATCACCAAGTACTAATTCTGTCATTTTGTCTTCTTCCCTTTATTTTTGCTTCCCTGCATGTAATTATCAAATCACCTTCAAGTAACCCTTCATTGCTCCCTCCATCCCTCTGATTATTCATCTTAAATTTAAAATTTTTACTTAAAAATTTTCCAGGTAACATTTTTCAGTAAGATAAATAAATGTTTATTTATTTATATATTTGTATCCTGACTTTATTATTATAAATAACCCAAAGTGATGAACATACTGAATATTCCTTTCTCCTCCTATTTTCCTCATAAGAATATCCGTGAAGTAGGTTATGCTGAGAGAGGGTGACTGGCCCAGTCATCTAGTCAGCTTTCAAGCCTAAGGTGGAGTATAAATCATGGTCTCCCAGTATCTAGCCTGGTGCCTTAACAATTAGAACAAACTGGCTCTACTTGATCTGTATCTGCACAGCATTCCTAGTTTATTTAAAAAAAGTGATATAAAATTATTTTGAAATATTTGATTCAATATGCCACACACCACACAACCAAAGCCTAAAAGTCTGTAGAGATTCTCAGTCATCCAGGTCATGGTTATCCCAAAGGTGCTTTTTTCAGGAGGCAACCAAAGTCTAGTTTAACCAAAAGCAATATCTGGGAGGAGTTTATGCCCATTGTACCTGAGGAAGTTGTCAGGTACTTGTAGCTTTTAGTTTGACTATTCCTATGCTAGATTTATGACTTCCTTGGTTGGTCAAGCTGCCCAGAAAAAGATACATGATTGGATCTGACTAGTGACTAATTCCTTTTGGAGGGAGGCAGCAGTCTCACTGGCTCTTAAGGAAACAGTGATGCAGCTCCTCCTCAAGGAACAATCACTCACCCCATGGCTAAGAGGGCCTTTGCACATCTTTAAGTTGTGTGCCACTTGTACCCATTCCTGGGCCAGGAGGTTATTATTCACTGTTACTCATGCCCTCATGACCACTGCAACATGCATTACATGGGGTTGCCCCTGAGGAGCATTTGGAAGCTTCAGTTGGTACAGAAAGCAGCTGCATAGATTGTAAACAGTGTCAGCTAATTGGCACATATAACGTTACTACTTTCTGGGTTCAATTGCTTGCCAGTGTGTTTCTGGGTGCAATTTAAGGTGCCAATTGTCACCTTTAAAGCTCTTCTTGTCTTGGGATCAGATTACCAGAGGAAATGACTTCTCCCAGTTGTTGCTACCCACTCAATGGAGTCCAGCATGTTGGGCATATTCCAGGTCTCATCAGCCAAGGAAATTATAAAAGCTGTAAGAATACTGAAAAATAGAGCTGCATGGTTTTAACTAGAAAACCTTTAAAATGTGGATGTGGCTTGTACCAGTGGTGAAATGTAAATTTTGTTACTACCGGTTCTGTGGGCATGGCTTGGTGGTGGGAGTAATGTGACTGGGTGGGCGTGGCCAACTTTTTTTTTTAACTTTTAAAAGCATTTAAAACCTCAAAAGTTTAAAAACTTCAAAAGTTTAAAAACTTTTAAAACCTCATCCCAGTTGAGTTGCCTGATCGTCAGAGGCTTTTCTTTTCTTTTAAAAACAGTTTTTCTACAACCTCTTTGGCTGAAGAGGTTGCAGAAAAAATGCTTTTAAACACCTCTGACGATCCCAGCTGAGCCCCATGATCATCAGAAGCTTCTTTTTTTACTTTTAAAAGCATTTTTTCAGCTGTAGAAAAAATGCTTTTAAAAATTTTGAAAGGACTTCCGGTGGCACCGTAGGCGCTGAAGATGCTCCTTTTGTGAACGCCAGCCCCGCGATCTCATAAAGCCGCTAGAACAGCGCAAATCAGCTGTCTAACGGCTTGGAAACTTTCTCCCCAGGAAAAGGGGAGGAAGAGAGCAGACGGGTGCACGTAGAGCTCCCCAAAAAGCCCCAGGAACAATTCTGGGGCTCGAAGGGTGAGAGCTCCCTGGAAGCCCGACAGAGCTCTGGATCCGGGACGTTTCTGCTTTAAGCAGAAGAAGACGCCACGACCACCCCTGCAAACAATGTTTTGAATTAAACATTGGAATTGGAAGCAGGCTGAGCAAAGCCAGTAGACATCAGATTTGCAAGTACTAAACTTTAACTCCAAATGTGTATTACTTCCTTCTGAGTTAACAAGGGGAGAAAGTGAAACCAAGATGGCAATTGAGCTCTAATGGAGCGTGAAAGTGAAAGTTAAAAGGAAAGTTTCATTTAGTGCTGGCAGCCCCTGTCTAAAATTAGAGATCTTTGCTTTGAACGAAAGAAGATTAAAGGCTAAAAAGACTATAGCAGTGTTTTTTTTTTTTTTAAAGGATTGATATTATTTAAAGACTGGAAATTTTTGGATTTGGTGGATTTGTTTCTGGTTGCTGAATAAATTCAAATTGGAAACTAAAAATGGCTTCAAAACAAATAAAGACTATTGTTCCTAAAAGTGCTGGGAGCTCACCAGCTCAAACCTCCAAATTGCAATCTCTCTCTGTTCCAACGGAACCACCAATATTAACACTTGAAATGTTGCAGGAAGCCCTTAAAACACAAGCCTCTGTGACAGAAAAAAAAATTACTTCGCTGTTTGAGGATAAAATTCGAGACATTACTGAGGAGATGGCTCAAATTAAAGAGTTCATTCAAAAATGAAATCAGGAAATTAGAGAAGATATTATTATGGCAGTCCAAGGTCTGGCAGGCCATATTGAAGCAATAGATGAAAAAGTGGATGAAATGAAGCAGTCCAATGAGAACTTGGAAAATAAAATGGGAGAGATCCAGAATAAGATGGAAAGAGCAGAGGCCGAGGTGATAATGATACAATATAGAGATATGGAATTTGCTTTGAGAATAAGAGGCCTCAAAGAAAATAAGCAAGAAAATTTGAGAGAGATTTTTTCAGAAGCATTTGCACAGATAATGAGAGATCAAAAAGCAAATCTTGAATGGCAAATTGACAAAATTTACCATGTCAATTCATGGGTTGCCAGACAGAAATATCTACCAAGAGACATTGTAGTCTATTTTACAACAAGGAGAATACGCAATGAAATCCTACAAGTCACTTTTAAAAATAAACTTCAAGTGCAGGGGCAGGAGGTCTTAATACTGAAAGAAATCCCCCCCAAAATGTTGAGAGCCAGAAGGGATTATGGCGTTCTGGTGGAAGAATTGAGAAACCGTCAGATACAGTACAGATGGGAGGTTCCAGCTGGACTAGTGGTGAACTATTCAGGAGAAAGATATCGTCTTAACTCAGTGTGGAAGGCAAGAGATTTCTACACCAATGTACTAAAGGCTGGATGCCCACAGTCCCCAGAAGCTAGAAGGAAGACAGAAGCAGAGGGGGCAAGAAAGGGAGAGAAGGAAGAATTGTTGGCACAGGCCCAAAGAGGAGCTTTGATTACTCAAGAAGATTTAATACAACTTTCGACTACTGCTCAAGCTTTGGAGGTATTCGAAAAAATAGAAGAACCTAAGGATCAAAGACAGACCCGAGCGGCAGCCAAGCATCAAGAAGAATTAAGAGTGCAGCAACTCCAGCAAGAAACTACAAAAACAGAAGCAGTGGGAGGAGCAAGGCCAAAAAGCAAAATGCATAGAGATTTCCAGCAGATGCTCCAAAAGCTTCAGGGGGCCAAAAATGGTAACTAGATTTCTGACTTGGAATGTTAATGGCCTAAATTCACCACAAAAGAGGAGAAAAATATTTCATTATCTGAAACAGTTTAAAAATGATGTAATCTGTGTACAAGAGACTCACATTAGAACGAAAGATCAAAAATACTTAATAAATGCAAGGTTAGGTATACATTTTGTTGCATCTGCTCCAGAGAAGAAGAATGGTATAGTTATATACCTAAAAAAAGACTTAATTGCTAAATTAATTGAAGCAGATGATCAAGGAAGATTCATAGCAATTGAACTTTTAATAAAAGGAGAAAAAATACTTTTAATTGGAGTATACGCACCGAACCAACAACAGGAAAAATTTTATAAGCTTTTACATTCCAGGTTACTATAATGGGATTATAAATCATGCATTTTATTGGGCGATTGGAATGGAGTTTTGGACGCTAAAAAAGATAAGAAGGGGCTCTTGCAAAATATCTCAACGTGTGCCAGATTGCCAAAATCGTTTTTTGAAATGATGGATGATATGGAGTTGAGAGATATCTGGCGAGAGAGGAACTTTGAAGAAAAAGATTTTACCTTTTTTTCTGATAGACATCAATCTTTTTCTAGGATTGATTTTATATTAATTACTAATAATCTTTTTTCTAGGGTGAAGAAGACGAAGATCTGCCCAAGAGTTTTAACGGATCATAGTCCAGTTTGGATGGAATTAGAGTATGGAATGGGAATTAAGAGGTCTTGGAGGTTAAATAAAAATCTGTTTAGATATGAGGAAAATGTAAAAGAATGTAAAAAATTTATGAAAGAATTTTTCATTATAAATATGCATAAGGGTACATCTATGGAAATGGTTTGGGATGCAAGTAAAGCATATATGAGAGATATCTTGATATATTTGAATAATAAACAGACGTAAACAGGAAAAAAAAGGAAGGATTTAGAAGAGGAAATTAAAAAAAAAGAACAAGCTTTGATAGTGAACCCAGCAGACAAGAAAATAAAAGAGGCAATTAACTTATTGCGAGGGCAATTTAATATGATAATGGCAGATCAGGTCGCAACTAATTTGCAATATGCTAAACATAATACTTTTTGCAATGCTAATAAACCAGGGAGATGGTTAGCATATCTGTTAAGGAAAAAACAAAAGTCATGGACCATAGAGAAAATAGAATATAAAGGTAAAGAGGTTTATCAGCAAAATATGATTAAAAAGCATTTTTAGAATTTTATATGAGGTTGTATGCTAGTGATAAAATTCAAAGTATAGATATAGTTAGGTACTTACAGAAAGAGAATATTCCTATAATTACAAAAGAGCAAAGGGAGGGTTTAAATCAACTAATAACTTCCGAGGAGATTATGTTTGCAATTAAGCAATTGAAAGTGAGTAAAGCCCCTGGGACGGATAGTTTGACAGCTGCTTATTATAAATACTTGCAGTTAGAAATGGTGGGACCACTTAAAGAGTTATTTACTAACATACAATCTGGAGGAGATGTACCCCCATCCTGGAGGACAGCTTTTATTTCTCTGATTCCAAAGGAGGAGCAAAACCACACCCAGCCAAAAAATTATAGGCCTATATCACTTTTAAATACAGATTACAAGATTTTTGCTAAAATACTAGCAAATAGGTTAATGATAGTCATGCAACAAATGATTCATAATGATCAAACTGGTTTTATAAATGGTAGACAAATGAAGAGTAATGTAAGGCAAGTTGTTAACCTGTTAGAGTATTTGGGGAAGAACAACCAAATCCCTGCGGTGCTAATATTTCTTGATGCGGAGAAAGCATTTGATCGATTGAATTGCCATTTCTTATTGAAAATAATAGAAAAGATGCAGTTTGGAGAATATTTTACACAATCTATTAAGGCAATATATCAGAAACAAACAGCACAAATAATAATTAATGATAGTTTAACAGATACTTTTAATATAGAAAAAGGAACAAGACAAGGATGTCCCTTGTCTCCATTAATGTTTAGCTTGACTTTGGAATTTTTGTTGAGTAAGATACGTGGGTCGGATAAAATAAATGGAATTAAAATTAGGCAGTATGACTACAGATTACGAGCATTCGCAGACGACTTGGTTGTTACTTTAATTCAACCATTACAGTCGGTTGTAGGTTTAATGGATATAATTAAGCAATATGGACAAGTATCTGGATTTAAAATAAATGCAGGGAAAATGAAGATAATAACTAAAAACATGACTACAAATCAAAAAGATGAATTAGAAAGACTAAAAGGATTTGAAATAGTTAAAAAAGTTAAGTATTTAGGGGTTTATATTATGACATCAAATGCGAAATTATTTAAGCATAATTATGATCCGTTGTGGCAAAAAATACAGAGAGAGATGGAAAATTGGAAAAAATTACAATTATCTTTGTTAGGAAGATTAGCAGCAATAAAAATGAATGTTTTGCCTAAGTTTATGTTTCTTTTTCAAATGATACCAATACTTAAAAACGATGAAAATTTGAAGATATGGCAGAAGGGTATTAATAATTTTGTCTGGGCAGGGAAGAGACCGAGAATAAAATAAAAAATAATGCAGGATATATGTGAAAGAGGAGGTCTCAAAATGCCCAATTTAAGATTATATTATGAGGCAGCTGCCCTATCAGCAATTAGTGACTGGATGAATTCAACAGAAGAAAGAATATTGAATATTGAGGGATATGATTTGGTTTACGGTTGGCATGCTTACTTATTATATGATAAGAAAGTGGAGAAGATTTTTAAAAGTCATATATTAAGAAATGCTTTACTGCGTGTCTGGAAAAAGTATCAGTATAAATTAAACATTAAGTTACCAATGTGGGCAATACCCAGACACGCGATAGAGAATATAAGTGTAGAGCAAAAACAAGATGTGATTACTTATAAAGAGCTTCTTAATAAGGGATGAGGTATACTACAACTAAAATCTTTGAACCAATTAAGAGAAGAAAGGATAATTCAAACATGGTTTCAGTATGGACAGCTGCAAGCTAGATGGAGAGAAGATCAGAAAATTGGTATCTCGCAAAATGAGGAGAATTTGGTAAAACAAATTAGAGACCAAAGTCAAATACATATAAAAAGGTTGTATAATGCATTGGTAGAAATAGATTCAGAAACAGAGCTAGTTAAGGATTGTATGATAAAATGGGCACAAAATATTGAAGAACCAATAATGATGGAAACGTGGGAAAAAATATGGGTTAGAAATGTAAAGTTTACACAAGCCCAAAATTTAAGAGAGAACTTTTATAAAATGTTTTATAGGTGGCATCTAGATCCTAAAAAGCTAGCCTGTATGTATCCAAGTTTGCAACCTAAGTGTTGGAGAATGTGATGATGCCACGTATTATCATATATGGTGGACATGTAAAAAAATTAAGGCATTTTAGATAAAAATATGGTGGATTATTCAAAACATTCTCAAAAAGAAGATAAAATTTACTCCACAGTTCTTTTTGTTAGGTATAATCACAGATTGTACGGTCATAGAGACTAAATTGATTTTAAATTTAATAACAGCAGCCAGACTTTTGGTGGCGCAGTATTGGAAGAAGGAAGACTTACCTACTATTGAAGAATGGACATTAAAAGTAGTGAATTTAGCAGAGATGGCAAAAATTTCAGCATACCTGAAGGACCATTCAAATGAAAGATATATATCGGAATGGAGAAGATGGATTGACTATATTCAAAACAAATATCAGACTAAAAAGTTTCAAATAGCCTATGAATGAAACCAACTTTTTCTTTTTGAATTATGTTTTGTTAGTTGAATGGGGAGTTAAAGAGCAAGAGGGAGTTTGGAGCCTACAGAAAGTTAGCATATTTTATTTTATGTTTGTTAAATGTTATACCCTGTATTTGCTCTGGGAAGTCCAGGGTGGGGGAGGGGGTTGGGGAGGGAGGTTGGAGGGAAAGGGGGGAGGAGGGAAGGGGGGAGGAGGGATGGGAAAAAATTGTTGTAATACTGGATAAAACTTTTTAATATTTTTTTTTTTTTGAAAAAAGCCTCTGATGATTGTGCGGCTCAGCTGGGCATAGGGGGATTGGGGCAGGGATTTTTGCTACCGGTTCTCCAAACCACCTGCCACCATCGCTACAGGATCGAATGATCCGGTCCGAACCGGGAGCATTTTACTCCTGGCTTGTACTGTTTGTTCAGTGTGTGTAATATCAGAAGATAGAATTATACATAGAAGATAGATAATGGAAAATTTACAAGATTCAATGCATAAACTACTGTACAGGGGATTAATTTAAGTTTCCTGAGAAAGGGTTTGGTAAAATTTTAATTGAAAGGTATTAAAGGTGACAATGAGCAAAATCTGCAAAGTGCAATATAACCTGAGGCTAGACAGCAAGTGTACAGAACAATTTTTACTCTTCACAGGTCATTGAGAAATTATGGAAGGTTTTATGTGAAATATTAAAGCTTGCTTGCTGAATGCAATAATAGCAATAGTGAGTGGAAGTAGAAAATGTTTAGCAAGTGGTTCAATTAAGAAATATAAGGATACATAATGTCTCTATTGTTTAATGTATATGGATAAATGCTTGGAGTAATATCAGAGGTGTGTTGGTATACAGATGATGCTAGCTAAGAACTCAAATGGTTTGCAGTGTTCATGAGATGGATTCTGTGATGCAACAAAGATTAAAGATCTGAAAATTAACTTCCAAACACCAAGACAATTGTCTTTGAAG
This sequence comes from Pituophis catenifer annectens, assembly GCF_029215685.1. Taxonomy (NCBI): domain Eukaryota; kingdom Metazoa; phylum Chordata; class Lepidosauria; order Squamata; family Colubridae; genus Pituophis; species Pituophis catenifer. The sequence goes on from NW_027256887.1 coordinate 28,892,482, forward strand.
GAAAAAATGTATTTATTAAAAATAGAAAAAATTGAGAAGTTTTAAGATGTGCAGATGCAAACAAAAAGTTAGTTGGTAAAATGTAATCTATTGCTAGGAATGGACTAAAATGGCTACATAAAAGAGTGTGGTTTTGACAGTTGGCTATCTGAAGAAAAACATACTAGTAAGTTGAAAGCATTGGTAAAATTGAAACCAATAGGTGAAATATGAATGGCTGATGAATGAATGTGGACTGAGATGGAGTAATCAGTGCAAATGAAGCACATTAAGTACAGTGAATAGTACGGATATAAATTAGCTTTATATTTTCTCTTACACTCTCTTTTAATTCCTTTTCTCATTGCTTCGTATTATTTTAATTTTGCATAATACTTTCAGAGTATCCACAAGTTTCAATGCTTTCTTTCTAATAATAAAAAGTGGGATCGTAAGGTTTACCTTTCTGGATATGTCCTAAACCTCATAATAAGTGAACAAAAGGAGTGTGTGTGATGTAATGATGCTTTAATCATTTGCCTCTTTTGTCTCTTTCTGAAGATATCTTTTTACTCATTCTTAAAGGATAATTTAGAGAAAATGTGAAGAATCAATATTTTTATATGTTTGGATCATTAGCAGCACAATTGATTTTACAGAAAATTTGCTTAGCCACATTCCCATGCCTGATTTGATTGTGTGAAAAAGATCTTTAAACACCAAACCTTAAAGATCAATTAATTACAGAACAATGTAATTAATAGTTGAATACTAGAATAATTCTGGAGAATTGGTCCATCTATAACCTGAGACGATCATCTACTAATTTCTCTTCAGGAGAGGAAATAAATGTTTCTGATAGTCCTTGATATAGGTAATGCCAAGTATTTCTTGCCTCAATTATGTATCCAGTTCCAATTCATAGCATACAAAACTTTTATTTAGTAAACATCCTAGTTATCCAAAGAGAGAGAGAAGATGGTTACAAACCACCTACACTGAACTTGCTTGGAAGACTAAACCTGCAGGAAAACCCATCTTCTATGTCAAAATATTGTTTTTCTCTGCAGTGGTATATTTGGAAGTATAAAGTCTGCTTTCAGAATTCTTAATTATCACAGGAACTAGTTGCTCAGTATGTAAAATATATATGAAGGTGAAACTCAAGTATATAAATTCCTGATTGAAAAATACTAGAGTTCTATTGCTATATAGATCTCATACTTATGTCTGATTTTATAATATGTGTACTCTGTTCTTACAGTCCTTTGTTTCTAGAAATCACTTTTATATAAATTAAAATAGGAATAACAGGAACTATCAACCTAATAAATTATTTCATTAAGCTTTTTTGTTGGTCTGTTATTCATGGAGGTTTTTAAAGTCTACCATTCTGGTCCAAGTCCAAACTACCCATACTTTCCAGTCCAGCAAAAATATAGCAAGAGGTCCTATATAATCAGATGTGAACAACTATTGTTAATCACGAAAATAATACAACATTAGGCAAAAAATCATTGCAAAGAGATCTATTATAATATTTTGTCAAGATCATATAGTTAAAAATCTAAGAATCTAATGGGTAAAGACATTATTTGCACTATTCTAAAGACATGGGTACAAATTCTTTCATATTACATTATACAGGTAGTCTTCGACTTACAACAGTTCATTTAGTGACAGTTCAAAGTTACAACAGCACTGAAAAAAGGGACTAATGACCATTTTTCACACTTACGACCATTGCAGCATCCCCATGATCATGTGATCAAAATTCAGATGGCAACTGACTCATATTTATAACCACTGCACTGTCCCAGGGTCATGTGATCCTCTTTTGTGACCTTCTCATGAGCAAAGTCAATGGGGAAGCCAGCTTCACTTAACAACCGTGTGATTAATTTAACAACTGCAGTGATTCAGTTAACAGTAGCAAGAAAGGTTGTAAAAAACTCACTTAACAACAGGTATGTTGGGCTCAATTGTGGTTGTAAGTCAAGGACTACCTATACTTAAAAACTATACTATAAATCCAAAAGACAACAAAATATCCTGTACGAAAAAGGAACCAAGGTAAAATGGATTTACTCACATTCCTATGCATCAGAAAATCAAAAACGTCCAAGGCATGCCAAGAAAGCATATGTACTGTGTTATTTAGGACTGTTTGCAGATTAATATTCAAATTAAAAAAAAAAGAAGGAAGATAGACTTCCTTCTTTTTATTAAGCCTTTTTCATTAAGATGTACCCTCTTGTTGACCTCAGTTATAAGCAAAACCTATATATACTGTTTAATTTGTACTCAGTTCCAATGACTTTTTGGCAAAAGCTGGGATAAAGACTGATGCAGTACACTCAGTAGAAAATAATATCGTAAGGAAATAAGTGGAGAATTTAGTCTAAAATATGATTCAGATGGCGAATACCCAGAATGCCAAGAGTATATACTGCAGACATGAAACCGGAGAGCATATGGATCTGTTCAATTTTGTTTTTAGAATGCTACAAGGTAACGAATGAATCCTTGCATTTTTATGTCTCCTGTGATAGCACAGCTATCTAAGCAGTGCCTTCAAAGGAAAACTCCTTCAAATATTAAGAACATTTTCCTCTTTAAAATAAGCATACAACAGCTGCTTGGATGAAAAAAAATCTTTTAGTTTGAACTTCTCCATTTCAGTTTCTTTCAACTAACTCATCTTTTCCCAATGTTTGTTTCACTTTCCAATTTTTAGTAATTTACATGTAATTCATATTTTTGTATATATATTTGAATAGATAAAAAATTGTTTTACAATATGCTTTTTTTTTTACATTTTAATTGATATATTTTTTCTGGGTATTTTCCAGATAGTTAAGTAGTAGGTACATAGGTAGGTAGTTGGGTACAGAAACATAGATGTTTGCTGATCAAAGATTGTACCACATTTTTTAATTGAAAACCAAAAGACAACTAAGTTTCACTTCATACCATGTTTCCTCCAAAATAAGATCCAACGAGAAAATAAACCCTAGCATGATTTTTTAGGATGCTCGTATTATAAACCCTTTCCCCCAAATAAGCCCCAATTAAAATTGTCAGCCCCATGGCCAACGAAGGAGATGGCGAGCATGTGAGTGCAGACCTTGGATGGCACAGTTTGGGGTCAGCCCCAACCCACAGGTGAGTACAAGCGCTGCGACTGCTGGGCTGTCCGTCCAAGTAGCAGGTAGATGCAGAGGCGCGGGGAGAAGCACATGATCTGGGCCATTGGATGCACCATGTGGTTGCCTGCCCCATCGAGGCCATGGGCAAGCAAAGACAAACGGTTGGATGAAGTGGGCAACAGGAGGCTTGTCCATGTTCGGCAGTCAGAGGATGATGTTGGACAGCAGGGGCCAAGTGTGCAAGGACCATAGCGTGGCGCCACCCTGCCCCACCACGTGCCTCACCTCTGCAACCACTCCTGGAGCCTTGTGCGAGGTGTGTGTGAATTGATTGTGTGGCTGGGGAGGTGGGCAAGGGGGGGGGAAATGAAAGAGAACTGCTCCAAGGAGAAGCAGGGAGATCCTGTACATCAGCCTGTTGCCTGTGTTGAAGGGCAGAGATTCCCTTCCTGGAGGGAGAGAAAGAGGAAGGGGAGAGCAACAGGAGAGGGGAAAATCCAGCCTGTAAAATGGCTGTAATGTAATGTTTCCCATTGCTGTGCTGGTAAGTTAGCACATGAGCAGGAAACCCCAGTTTTGAGTGGTCATGCCCGACAGTCCCTTTCCTCTTTGCTTGCCTATGGCCATGACAAAACAGGAGGCCATGCGGCACGCCCAGTGGGCCAGATCACATCCCTATAACCCTATGCCCCTGACTCTGTCTGCTGCTTGGAGGGCCAGCCAGACTGTACAGCCCCAGAGTGTGCTAGCCAAGGGGCCGTGGGCTGCAGCTGGGGCCAGACACTGTTGGCTCCTGTGTGCTCGCTGCCTCTTGTGTGTGCACTGGGGTGGGGCATCTGGCTGGGCTGATCACCCTGATATCGTGTTTCCACCAAAATAAGCCCTAATGCATTTTTTGGGTAGAGAAAATATAAGACTGGGTCTTATTTTGGGGGAAACAAGATAGTAACTTGCAAACTGAACCTTAGGCAGGTTGACCTTGAGTTACAAAATGAATGAATTCCTTCACCTATATTTCTAAGTGCTTGCATGAAAAAAAATGATTATTTATATAAAGAGAATCAGCTATCTCTTATATTAACTAATAAGATCAATGTACCAGTATACTAGGAGGAGTGTTGTGGCTCATGTAGCTAGAATGCTGGGTTGACAAGCCTATGTTCAAGACTTAGCTGCTGCTGTAAGGCAGGGTGAGGTCCTGTTATTTGCCAACCTAGCAGTTTGAAAGTGTGCAAATGCAGGTAGACAAATAGGTATTCTTTGGTGAGCTCATTAATAGGACGTGAAAGGAGCCCCCCACTGAGTGTCCCCTGGGCAATAGTGATGTCACCAGCTAATCCTTTCAACTGGGAAGGGTCTTGGTGCTTTCAACATGAATATGATGATGATCAGAATACTAGATTCAGTTTGGTATAGTGGTTAAGGCATCAGGCTAGAAATCAGGACTCTGAGTTCAAGTCCCACCTTAGGCACAAAGCCAGCTGACTGATCTTGAGTCAAACACTCTCTCTCAGTCATAGGAAGGAGACACTGACTTAACTATTTGAAAATTCTTGCTAAGAAAACAGCAGGGACTTGTCCAGACAGTCTCCATGAATTGGACATGACTGAATGATCACGCCCCCCCCCCCCCCGCTCCCATACCTAGACTATTGCCAAAACAGGACATATAATGCTAAAATCTTTATCTTAAAGGAAATTAAAACTGAGGATAGTTAAATGCAGGCATTAAATTGCAAGCAAATATGTTTGGCAAATACAAAGTAATATTTTAAAAAGCTGCAAGAAAGGATAAACTAATGGGAATAGAACTTGTAAGAAGGAATTCTTAAAGAAATGAAATATTAAAAGCACAGTTCCTAGCAATTCTTATTAAGGGGGTTGGGAAGAAAGACAAGTATTAGTCCTTCAAGATAGTCCACACAAGAAACCAAAACCCAGGAACACTATCTTTATTTATAGTCACAGAATTTTGCAACTATGAAAACACTTCTCACCTCCTTTACCTTTACATTCCAGGGAACTAGGAGAGTCCTTTCTGGGGTGATTTCCCTGCCCCCATTCCTTGTGTGTGCTGAGGTATATTTTGACTGTTGTCTAAACTGTTGTCTTCTTCCTATCTCCTATCTCCCAAGGTTATTCTCATATTCCATTATGTCAACCAATTTGGCTACAGACAATGCTTATTAAAAACCTGAAAAAATAAATACTGTGTCCTAACAGGATAAGCAGAATTAGGAGTAAAGGAATTTTTAAAACAATACCCTCCATAAGAGGGTTAATACAATTTTTTTTAATGCAAGTGATTTCAAAATGCAAGGGAATTTAAGCATTTAAATGTATTTCAATTAATGACTGAAATTAGACAAGATCTCTTTTAAGTATATAAACCTAAGCACCCATATGACTCAATACCAAGACTTTAAATGTTTTTGAAAATTTACTCACAACTTAGATACTTAACAGAAGAGAAATAGTCATTTCGAAATTGCCAGTTGTAGTGAATAATGGAGTTTTCTTTTTGTAATCTGGATTAACTGGCATTTGGAGGACAATTTTTAAAGGCAGTTCCCTGGTTATGCATTGCATTATCCCGGCAAATAGTCATCATTGCACTGCAGGCTGTTGTCAGGATATCTCTTTCTATATTCACTTCTTCACTATACTAAGAATTAAGCATTGATTTATAGTGTAAATATTCACAAGTTCTTTCTCATGATTCTGTGAGGAGGCAAGAGAAAAGAATCTGACTTTGCTATTGAAAAACAAAATATTCATCTGATCTGAATTTCTGAGGAATGTAAAAGTGTAAAGTGTAAAAAATAATGTGTTGTATTCAGGCATTTAAAAAATGTACCATGTGTTTCATTCATGCACCATTAAAAAGTATACAAAATACCACTTACTGAAAGGAATTTACTGGATATCAATCAATTTGCATAAACATTTTTATACAACTGAATTCCAAATAGCAATTCTTTTACAACAATTCTGGAAGAAGGATGTATGGTTGCAATAACCAAAATATCATTTGGGAACGTATGACTGCCTTGCATCAGAAATTTAACCTTGAAGAAAAATGTCCTGTTATGCATATAACTACGGAATAAAAATTGCATAATTGCTGCTATTTGAAAGAAGACTAAAAAGAGCCCCAAGCACAACTTTTCTACTATCTGGCATCATCCTGCTTCATGAAATTACATGCAAATTGCTTTAATTATATGCAAATAAAATGTGCCAGTTAGCCATGGGCCTCTAACTCATGATATTTACATATCCAGATGTGGTTCTTATTTCTCAATCAGCTACTCTATTCCTGACCTACAGAATAACTGTTTAACACAAGTGAAATTATGTTAGCTTGAAAAAGCACTAATGCTAGAAGCAGATGTAAATATTAGGGCTGTGCATGCTTTAAAATGTTTTCAGTCTCATGTAAGTATAGCACTTCTCTGCTATTCATTAGAGCAGCTCATCTTTTTTTAGGTTACCACACAAGCTTGAAACACATAGTTTAATTTCAATGACGCAACTGTTTAAATAGCAGTTATTTCTCCCCCAGGGATACAAATTTAAAAAGGGGCTGTATTGATTAAAATGTGAATGCTATATTTCTATGAGGTTCAAAGCACTACTTCTGAATCATTTTCAGCCCTAGTAAATATCAGGTCTGCCAAATGTTGTGTGCTAAAAACCTAGATGACCACCAGAAAGGTAGCAAAATGATATAGAAAATAAATTCTTTATTGCTATTTAGAATTTTGCAGTGAAAATCTGGTAATCTTAATAAAGATCCAGGTGATTCCAGCGGCAAATAAAATCACTGAGCAGAAACTGACAGCTTTTTGTTTTGTTTTGTTTTGTTTTGAAAAGGAATCATTGCTTACACAAAATTGTTGCTCAGTGATGCACTATACAATCAAGGAAGGTTGCTATATATTTTATATCAATACTATCAAATATAAGGATGCAGAAGATTGCATTTAAATATGGGTTTAAAGCATACTGCTAAATATATATAAAAATGAATTTTACGTTTTTTATATTCAGGAGGAAGTGATATTAAAATATTACTAAAATGTGATAATTGGTTCATAACTCAATTTTATTCACGTTAGGGTAACTGAATGAACTCAAAATTACACATGGTTCCAAGAAAGAATTCAACCTTACTTAACAGATTAACAGAGTTGGAAGGGACCTTGTAGGTCTTCTAGTCCACCTTGAAAGTACAGAGGCTGTGCAGTATCTTTAGCTCACAGTCGTTAGGTAAAGATGCAATAGCCAAGAAAATATAATAGCGCAGAAGAAACTATTGTATTTGTTAGATTGTGCAATAGAAGAGACAGGACACTGATTCAGTGAACAACAACAGCTCTCTATTCTGGTAGATCGGTACAGCTCAGCAACTTGCCTGTCTGACAGCTTGCCCTTTTATAGGGAGCTGTCAGATGGCTCAAACAATAGGATTCAACTATTTTTCCCACCGCTATGGCAGACTTGAGTGAAACCTATGCTCACTCCTTTATTTATCCAATCAGGGCTAGCTTAGTGGACGTAGTCACGCAGGTAGGCAGGGCATCAGCGAATCCGCTCTGACCTGCGCAATTCAGTTGGAATGGCAGCGGCAGCCTGATCGGTCTAGTCTGCTGCTGCTCCTGCATCTCCCAATGGAATTGTCTGGAAGTCGTCTCAGGGCGTGGCTGGCCTGCTTAGGGCCGACCCTCCGAGAGTTCCCCAGTGGATTCCTGGTTCCACAGGTGGGTGACTGCATTGATTACTCAGATTTGAGTTTATTTTAGGCAGTGTTTTGGATTGTTGGCCAGTGTCTATAGGGACTTGGCATTTTTAAGTTTGAGCTATTTCTGGTTGCCTTACAGCTGAGGCTCCTAGTTGGGCCTCAGAGTTGGTCTATGTGCCATCTCCATAGCCTTCCACTCTCCAGCTCTACCTTGTATGAGTGAGGTCCTGTTACTTCAACCACCTTGGCAGGGACCCAGAGGCCCCTCAGCATAGTTGTGGGCATATACCCTGTCTCCTGTGTTAAAGGATCTGACTTTTCTGGTTGAATACGTGGGTGTCTGAACAATATAATTTGAGTGTAGGCAGTCTAATTGTGATCAAATTTGGCGGCCCATCAGTAATTCGGGTGGGCTCCTATTTGTTGTGTCGCTAGGGGTAATGTGTTGGACTAGGAGAAATTTGTCAACCCTGGTCTGCCAATCTCCTGGACCCATTCTGGATAGGGCTTCTTTAGCTGATTGCACCATTTGTTCCACCTGCCCATTGCTGGCCGAGTGGAATGATGCAACGAGGGCATGTTTGATTCCTTGTTCAGCTAGCAACATCTCAAATTGAGTGGCTGTGAATTGAGGCCCATTGTCTGAGACCAGCACATCTGGCAGATCATGGGTGGAGAAAAGTCTCCGTAATACTCTGTTGACCGCCTCTGCTGTGGTCAAGGATATGAGTATTATCTCAAGCCACTTGGAGTATGCATCCACAACAATTAGGAACGTTTGGCCCTTGAATGGTCCCACAAAATCAATGTATACCCTCAACCAGGGTGCTTTTGGCGTTTCCCATTCCCACGCCAGGGCAGAGGGAGGTGCTGGTCTGGACTCCTGACAAGGCGTACAGATAGCCACCCATTCGGCTATTTCCCCATCCATATTAGGCCACCATACGTAGCTCCTGGCCAATGCCTTCATCCTGACTATTTCAGGATGCCCACATGCAAGACCTCTAGCACTGCTTTTCTTAATTTTGGGGGTACAACTACCCACTCCCCCCACAGCAAACAACCTTTAATAACAGATAATATGTGTTGCTGTACATAAAACAGTTGCAAATCACCCTCCATCAGTCCCTTAGGCCACCCCCTCCATACCCAGTTCAATACTGGTGACATAGTTTTATCTTTGGACAAATGTCTGACTATCTCAGCTGCAGAAATGGGGCCGGAAGCAATGGTCATTCATGGTGACAATACAGTCGGGGTGGGATGGTCCCCAGCCTGCAGGCCCAACAGCGGCTTATGGTTGGTTATCAGTTCAAAGTCTCTACCATAGAGGTATTTGTTTAACCACTAGACTCCTGCTACTGCAGCCAGCGCCTCCCTTCCAGCTGGCTGTAGTTTGGCTCAACCACAGAAAGAGTCCTGGAATAAAATGCAATTGGCACCTCAGTCCCACTAGGCATTTGGTGGCTAAGGACATCCCTGACACCAAACGGGGAGGCATCACAAGTCAGAATAAGGGGTAAAGTCTCATTGTACTGAATTAGAATGCTGTCGGATGACAAGAGTCTTTTCACTGCAGCAAAAGCGGTGGTTTCAGCCCGGCCCCAGGTCCATGTTGCTTTTTTATCAAGCAGTCGGTGTAGCGGCTCAGCCACTGTCACCTTCTGTAGCAAAAAAATACTATAGAAATTCAACAAGCCCAGGAAAGCCTGGAGCTCTGTCTTATTCTTGGGGGTGGGGGCTTCCTTAATAGCTTTGATTTTATTTATTGTGGGGTGCATTCCGGAGCCATCGATTAAATGCCCCAGAAACGCGACCCTAGGCACTGCAATTTGACATTTTTCCTTCTTTACTTTGAGCCGACCTCTTGGAATCAGTTAAGGACTGTCCTTAAATGGTTGAGAAGCTTCTCTTTATTGTCTGCAGACACCAGGACATCATCGAAGTAGGGCACTACCTCTGGAATGCCCTGTAACAAGCATTCCATAATACTTTGGAAGAGTGCTGGTGCCATGCTTATGCCGAATTGCAATCGGTGGCATTTGAAGGCACCCCTATGGATCAAAATAGTTTGTGCCTCGGCCATGATATCATCAACCGGCAGCTGCTGGTATGCTTGCACCAGGTCGAATTTTGCAAAGCTTTTTCCCCTTCTCAGGGAGTGTAATAAATGTTGTACGATTGGTATGGGATAGGCGCTCTGCTGCAGGGACTTGTTGATCGTACACTTATAGTCCGTGCAGATGTGGACTAGGCTGTCAGTTTTGATGGTGTAACTATAGGGGATCTGGCGTGGTCTACTGGCTCCAGAACCCCCTGGCCAATTAGTTTGTCCAATTCCTTATCAATTTTGGCTGAAGGGAAAAGGGGACCCTTCGAGGTTTTAATCGGATTGGGGCAATTTTGGGGTCCAGGTTGAACAAAATGGGTGTCTTTGCATACTTGCCCAGGCTGCCGCTGAACACGTCCTCGAATTCTCTGATTAGTTCGTCAGTGCTGTCATCGTGGATGGTGTTGATTCTGGTCACCCCCATGCCCAGGGCCTCGAACCAGTCCAAGCCAAGCAGGTTTGGCAATGCACCACTGACCACGGTTATTGTCAGTGGTCCGGAAAAGTTTTTGAATTGTACATGAAAGCTCCCATTCCCTATGACAGGGATGCAGTTTCCTTGGTAGTCTTTAAGTTGCACTCTATGGGGTCTCAGGTGTCTTTTCTCAATTCCTGGTACCACCTTCTTGATAGTCGCCCAGGAGACTATGGTTAGGGACGACCCTGTGTCTATCTCCATGTCACATAGCGACCCTTCAATGTGGATGGTGACATAGATTTTCTTGGCTTTGGGGGCACTTGCCTGTCTGATATTCATTTGGTATGCATCTTTTGATTCTGTCAACCGATTGTTTTTCCACCGGGGTTTCCAGGACGGTCTCCTCCTAGGTTCTGCTTGGGTGGCAGGTTGCCAGGTGTGGTACATCACAGGTTGGCTAGCAGGGCAGACCCTTGCCAGGTGCCCTTTCCGATTGCATCTTTGGTAGATTACCTCCTTCTATCTGCATGCCACTCTGGGATGGTTCTTCCCAGAGCTGGCACACATGGGCTGCCTCTCGTCAGCTTTGGAGCTGGTTCTCTTTTTCTCGGCCTGGAGACAGCAGATGTTGTCTTCTTCTTAGTCGACTCTTTGCACTCAGTGCTCTCCTGATGCACTGTGACAGTTTAGTGCAAAACTGGCAGCCTGCTGCCAGTTTTTTGAAGAGCCGCTGCTGATTTGTTGGATGACTCAGTTGCTCTGGCTTCATCTAGTGCGGTCTGCAGAGTGAGGATGGCTTTGCTAACAGCCGCCTTTGTAAACTGATATCTCTCACTCCACTGATGAGTTGCTCTAGCAGCACGTCGTCCAGCTCTCTAAACTTACAGTATGCCACGGCCTTTCTGAGTGTTGCGACATATTGGTTGACCATCTTGCCTTCCTCCTGGGCTCGGTGGTGGAATTCCTGTCGCCTCACGATTTTGGATTGCATGGGCGCATAACGCACTTGAAGCGCAATTTGAAGTGTCATCCAGGGCATTGTTTGTATGGCTGTTGGTGCTATGAGCACCTCGGCCATTTCGAACACCTCTGAGGTGGAATAACTGAGGAAGATTGCTCTCTTCCTACTGACTGAGAGTCCGAGGAAGTGGTTTGCCTCCATGAAGCACTCAAACTGACTATATAGGAGTCCCATTGATCCATGGCTGGATTGAATGGAGTCAGTGGGGCATGTGTGGTCATCACGGTAGGCAGATGCAGGCTCTGGTTAGCTGCGATGGTGGCCTCTGATGACTTCATGGGTGCCCAACTCCTGCTTTGTACTGGCTGGGATCACAATCAGCTCTTTTTGTTATAGTTCTCTTCTGATCCCACCTTCATTGCCAGTGTTAGATTGGGTGATAGAAGAGACCAGACGCTGATTCAGTGAACAACAACAGCTCTTTATTCTGGTAGATTGGTACAACCCAGCAACCTGCCTGTCTGACAGCTTGCCCTTTTATAGGGAGCTGTCAGACAGCTCAACCAATAGGATTCAACTATTTTTCCCGCTGCTATGGCAGACCTGAGTGAAGCCTATGCTCACTCCTTATTTAGAGTATGCAACAGTATTGATGAACATTTCAGATTATTGTCATAATCTGTCACAAAACACCCATTTAAATTGAGTACCACAGGTGTAGTTACTGCAAACCTGTCCCATATTTCACTATATATATGTCACTCCCAGAATTGTAATATTTTAATAGTTCTTGAAATTGAAATTTTACAATTCAGCAGCCCTATGCTTCTCTGAAACCTGGTTAAATGAATCAATTGAAGATGGCAGCCTGCATATCCCAGGGTTTCAGATTCAACAATCAGACAGAATTGCAGAAACATCTGGTAAAAAGAAGGGAGGAGGCTTATGCTTATATATCAACAACAGCTGGTCTCAGGATATAACTATAATATATAAATTCTGTGACAAAAATTTAGAGACATTAATTATCAACTGCAAACCATACTATTCGCCTCATGAATTTTCCTCATTTCTTTTAATTGCTGTTTATGTCCCACCACAAGCCTGTGTAAACAAGGCATTACAAACTCTAGCTGACCAAATTATGGAGGTGGAAGTCAAATACCCCGATTCACTGGCCATTATTTTGGGAGATCTAAACAAGGAAAATTTAAGGAAAGAGCTACCAAAATACTTTCAGCATGTCAATTGTCCCACTAGAGGCAAGAATACTTTAGACCATTGTTACACAACACTTATCGGTCTTTACCATGAGCAGCTATAGGACACTCTGATCATTGCATGATTCACCTTGTATCTGCTTACAGGCAAAGACTTAAAACCACAAAACCAACAATTAAATCAGTGAAGACTTGGACTGAGGAGGGAAAGTTAAAGCTACAGGCTTGCTTTGACTGCATTGATTGGAATATTTTTGAAGATACCTCTTCAGACCTGGATGAACTCACAGATACTGTAACATTATATGTCAGCTCCTGTGAAGATCTATGTGTACCAACCAGGAACTTGCGAATATACAGTAACAACAAACCTTGGTTCAAAGCTAAACTTAACCAGCTACTTCGTTCCAAAGAGGAAGCCTACAGAAAAGGTGGTAAAATGTTATACAATCAGGCCAGAAATGTATTAGCAAAAGAGATCAGAGCAGCAAAAAAGCTCTGAAAAGCTAAAGAATCAGTTCTGAACAAATGAACCAGCAAACATGTGGAAAACTCTTAAAAACGAGGACTTCCGGTGGTGTCGTCATCGTGAAGGGGGTGAGGAAACGGGGCTGCCGTTTCTGGAACTCCAAATCTCTCTATTAGAAGCTCTTTGAGAGCTCTCCCGATCCCGTAGAGATCGGGAAATAAAAGGGGATGTCTTGAAGACCCCGGGCGCAGCGCTAGTGTCGGAGGGGATACGAGACGAATCTCTTTAAGCTGGTGGAGAGGAAGTCAGCCTCAGGGCGGATAGGAGCGATGGTGACTGCCTAGAGTGAAGCCAAGAGTGATTGCAGTTTCGAGTGGTTGAGCGGAGGAGCCCCAGATGGAGTAGGCGAGTTACAAGGAGAAGCGCGGACTGAGGTGGGTGCAAAACTGATGGATTAAGTATCGGCAGTGGACTAAATAAAGTGCAATAAGTCATTAAAAACAACAGCGTGAGGGAAGAAGAAACCCACGGAGTGACTAGGCAATATTGGAGGACTGATAACCCTAGGACTCAGAGACGGTGGGGGAGAAAGAGAGGCCCAGAGAAGGAAATAAACTGTACAACCGAAATAACAGCGAGGGCTAAGAAGAATTTAAAGAATTTCTGAAGTGCCTGTGGGACTTAAAAATAGAGTGGCGTTAGCAGTGATTGTAGAAAGAAAGACTAAGATTCGGGGGGAAGAAAGACTGAAACAAATGGACTACAGGAATAGTTACAATTACAGCCGCTGACGAGATCAGAGAAGAAATGTTACGTACTACTAAGGAAAAGAAAAAAAAACTTTTCCCTTACTTTTATATTTAATAAATTGTATTTTTATATTCTAGATAATCACTAAATTAAGGAAAAACATAGGGGGGAAAACTATATTATTACCTTGAAATATATATGTATTGTGAATTCATAAAATTTGAAAAAGGGGAAGGTGAATGAATTATAACCTAGATTGATTGAAAATACTGTAAAGTAAGAAGGGAAAACTTGTAAAATAATAACAAAGTAATGTTAAGTGATTAGTAATTAATGACAGTGTGATCAAAGTGTGGAATCTCCATAAGGGAAATTAGTGATTGAAATTTATATGCTAGTGTGGGAAAGCTTTACACGAGCATTAAAAATGTCAACAATATCTACCATAATGAAAACAGGGAAAAAACCAGCTGTAAATACCACAGCAATGGTGGCATCACCACTACAACAAAAAACATTAGATAGCATGGTAGGAAAAGAAAAGGAGAAAGAAAAACCGGAATCGACATTAAATGCCATGCAAAGCATGTTTTCAATGATTCAGGAAACACTGTTAAAAACACAATAAAAAATAGCAGAAAACCATGAAGAAATGAGAACATTTCATGCAGAGATTAAAAATGAAATCGGAGAAGTTAGGGAGGATATTAAAAACATGGATGATAAAATTGGAGATATCCAACAATCAATAACAGAAAATGAACAAAGAATCAGAAAAGCAGAAACAAAAATAGACCAAGTAGAGACAAAAGTAGAGGCAATGGAGCAAAAAACTTCTCAATTAAATAAGGAACTGTCCGACTCAATAGCAATGCTCGAGTTGGAGAAAGCTTCATATTTTCTCCGTTTTCAAAATATAATAGAAGAAAAAGATGGAGACCTGGGAGAAAAAATGGCGGAGATAGTGTCAGAAATAATACAAAAAAATAAACTAGAAATAAAAGGACAATTGGACAAAACATACCGCGTACACACAAACTATATAAGAAGGCACCGCCTGGCGAGAGAAGTACATGTCAGATTCTCAAAATGATCAATAAGAGACGAGGTATATAGGAAATCTAGAGAAGGGATGCTGACATACAAAGGAAAAGAAATTACAGTCCTAAAACAAATACCCCAAAGAATCAGAAACCAACGTCAACAATACCAGTTTCTAACAACCCAACTGAACAGATATAAAATAATGTTTAGATGGTTAACTCCGGAAGGGATCTTGGTCACCTGGGAAAACAAAAAAATATAAAATAGACACACCAGAAAAAGTGAGGGAATTCTATAACGTGCACTTTAACCAGGAGGAAAAACAGGAAAGTAAAGAAGAAACAGAAAGTAGAAGCCAGGAAGAAGAGCAAATAGAAGTGGTGCAAGAGAAAGAAGTAAGGAAAAGCCAAGAAAAAGAAAGGGAGGAAAGAGAAGGTGCAAGAACTAAACCACGGATGGAAACAAGACATACCAAAAAACAACTACACTAGGTAATAGAAGAGGCAATGAAACTTTTTTCTGTAAATATAAACGGACTAAATGCACTGAAGAAAAGATCTCATTTACAAAATTATGAAAATTAGGAGCAGATGTGATATGCCTTCAAGAAGTACACATTAAAAAAGGGTATCAAAAAATATTAGAAAATCCAAAATTAGAAAAATTATATACATTCCTGATTCAAAAAAAGAAACGAGGAGTAGCAGTTTATGTAAAAGAAAGAATAGATTCAAAATTATTATATGCAGATGAGGAAGGCAGAATGGTGATGGTTGAGTTAGTACTAGAAAACAAGAAAATATTATTAGTAGTAATATATGCCCCTAACCAAAGCCAACAGGATTTTTTTAAGGGAATGCATAAAAAAATAGTCAAATTAAAATACGAAGATATCTGTCTAATTGGAGATTACAATGCGATAGTAGATGTGAATAAAGATTATAAAAGTGGCAAAAAGAATAAGAGAAAAAAAGAAATACTCCCAAAAGAATTTTTTGATATGGCCATGGAAATAAACTTGAGAGATGTTTGGAGGGAAACACACGAAGATATTCTCACCCTCACCAATCTTGGTCCAGGATTGACATGGCCTGGATGACTGCGAATATTAGAACTGGGGTAGAAAAAATAGAAATAAAAGTAAATCAATGGGCAGATCATAACCCAATTCTTATAAACTGGAAAGGGAAAAAAAGGTTTAGGAGGTGGACAATGAATCAAAGGATATGTAAACAAAAAGAATTCAAACATATGTTAGAAAAAGAATTAAAACTATTTTTTAAAATAAATAAAAAAGAGGATACTTCTTTACAGAACACTTGGGATATGGCAAAAGCTTATATAAGGGGCTTGACTATCGCATATATACGGAAGAAAAACAAAGAGAGGAAACAACAGTTAGATAAATTATATGAAGAATTAAAAAACACAGAACATAAACTACAACAATATCCCCATAACAAAACAAAAAAAAGAGAAATGGAAAACAATTAAACATAACTTAAATCTGATAAATCAAAAAGAACTAGCACAGAAAATACAGATCCAATCTAAACATAAGGAACATATAAAAACATATGAAATTTACAGAGAGAAACAAGAACTAGATAACATTATAATAGACTCAGAAGAGAAATTAATTAGCAAAATTTATAAATTCTTACTGAGATACAAGATGGAGGAGGAGATAGTGAAGAGTATGATGATCAAATGGATGCAAAATTTTAAATATACAATAGACTTGGAGAAGTGGGAAGAATTATGGCAAATGAATACAAAATTAACATTAGCGGTGGCATATAAGGAAAACCAGCTGAAGATGTTTTATAGGTGGCATATGTCGCCCACAAGATTGGCAAAAATTCATCCGAAAAACAGTTCATTATGTTGGAAATGTAAAAAATCACAGGGTACCTTTTACCATCTATGGTGGACGTGCCCAGCAGCAAAGAAATTTTGGTCTAATATTAAGAAATGGTTGGAACAAATAACGAAGTTACAAATAGAGAAGAAATCAGAAACTTTCCTGCTAAGAATCTTTACAAAAACATATCCTAAAGATATAAAATACCTGATGATACATATCCTAACAGCAGCTCGGATAACATACGCAAAGAATTGGAAACAGGAAAAAATCCCAACGGAAGAAGAGTTAATAGATAAAATCACACAATGCACTGAAATGGATAGATTAACTAAAGAGATTAAAGAAAAATAAGAGACAGAGTACTACAGAGTATGGGACAAATGGTACCAATGGCACAACACCTCTACTAAAGATACATAGATATAAAAAGGATAGAATAAAGATGTAAATGTGTATATAAATAACTTCTTATGGGCAAATAAACAGGAATAGGGAAATCCAAAAAAATGGTGTAATCCAAATATAAAGATTGTTAAAGGGGTAATCCTAAAGGGGGGGAGAAAAGCAGGGGGGGTGAAAAGGGAAAAGAAAAAACTACTAGGCTAAGAATAAGGGAAATAATTACAACCGCATTAGTTGAAGAACCACTATGAAATATTGCGTTAAAAGGGAAATTTACTTATATGTTGTATGCTTTGTAAATGTTTTTATATGTGTTTTATATGTGTTTTAATAAAGTTTATATTTTTTTTAAAAAAAAAAATATCACCAGCTATGGCAAACCTCCTTCCCAGACTGAAGGAAATCAACAACTGGCAGATGACCTGAACGTGTTTTTCTGCAGGTTTGAAAGGAAACTACAGCCACCTATCTCCACAACCCACATTTCAAACACACCAACAGCTAAGCTTCCTACAACTGATCCCATCCCATTGGGTTCACAACCTCTAGTGATCACAGAAAAGGAAGTGCAAGACCTATTTCACAGAAAAAAGCCAAGAAAAGCTCCAGGCCCAGACAAGATGACTCCTTCTTGCTTAAAAGTCTGTGCTGACCAATTGGCCCCCATCTTCCCCTGAATCTTCAATAAATCACTAGAGATGTGCTATGTTCCTTCTTGCTTCAAAGGCTCTACTATCATCCCAGTGCCAAAGAAGCCCACCATCAAGGAACTGAATGACTACAGACCACTTGCTCTAACATCTGTAGTCATGAAAACCTTTGAAAGGCTAGTGCTGTCCCACTTGAAAACCATCATGGATCCACTGTTAGACCCCCTGCAATTTGCATACTGAGCAAATAGATCAACACATGATGCTGTTAATATGGCTCTGCACTACATCCTACAACATCTTGAATCTCCAAAGACCTACGCAAGGGTCCTCTTTGTAGACTTAATTCAGCATTCAATACCATCATTCCAGACACTTTTCTAACTAAGCTAAACCAGCTACAGGTACCTGAACACATTTGTAAATGGATCATAAGCTTCCTAACAAACAGGAAGCAGCAGGTGAAGCTAAGCAGAATCATATCAGATACCTGTACAATTAGCACAGGGCCCCTCCAAGGCTGTGTGCTCTCCCCACTTCTCTTCTCTCTGTATACCAATGTCTGCATCTCTAACAATCCATCTGTTAAAACTATTGAAGTTTGTAGTTGACACAACAGTGATCGGTCTCATTTGAGACAATGATGAATCCGCATATGGACGGGCGGTTGAACAACTAGCCTTGTGGTGCAACCGGAACAATCTGGAACTGAACACACTCAAAACTGTAGCAATGGTGGTAGACTTTAGGAGAAACCCTTCCATACTTCCATCTCTTACAGTACTAGACAACACAGTATCAACAGTAGAGACCTTCAAATTTCTAGGTTCTACCATATCGTGAGATCTAAAATGGACAGCTAACATCAAAAACATCATCAAAAAAGCACAACAAAGAATGTTCTTTCTCCGCCAACTCAGAAAGCTCAAACTGCCCAAGGAGCTGCTGATACAGTTCTACAAAGGAATCATTGAGTCTGTCTGTCTGCATCTCTATAACTGTCTGGTTTGGCTCTGCAACCCAACAAGACAGACACAGACTTCAAAGGATAATTAGAACTGCAGAAAAAACAATTGCTACCAACCTGCCTTCCATTGAGGATCTGTGTACTACACGAGTCAAAAAGAGGGCTGTGAAAATATTTACAGACCCCTCACATCCTGGACGTAAATTGTTTCAACTCCTACCCTCAAAACAATGCTATGGAGCACTGCACACCGGAACAACTAGACACAAGAACAGTTTTTTCCCGAATGCCATCACTCTGCTAAACAAATAATTCCCTCAACACTGTCAAACTATTTACTAAATCTGCACTATTAATCTTCTCATCGTTCCCATCATCCATCTCCTTCCACTTATGACTGTATGACTGTAACTTTGTTGCTTGTATCCTTACAATTTATATTGATATTGTTTCCTGATTGCTTATTTGTACCCTATGACTATCATTAAGGGTTGTACCTTATGATTCTTGATGAACGTATCTTTTTTTTTATGTACACTGAGAGCATATGCACGAAGACAAATTCCTTGTCTTGGTGCAATCACACTTGGCCAATAAAAAATTCTATTCTATTCTATTCTAATTGTTGCTTGATTGGCCTTACTGTCATTCAGAGGGGGCTAGCTACATCAGGAAACTGCTTTTGGAGGAGGCATATGAGTTTCATTTCGTAGAGTACCTTAATGACCAATAATGTTTCAATGCCTACATAGCTGTTAGTAGGAGAGAACAGGAAAATACTGCCACCATAAAAAGGCACTACAGGTTGTAATAGCTGATAGGTAACCTCATTATTATTGCTGTTGTGGGAGTGTTAAGATTTATATTCTGCCTTTCTTCCATAAACCCAAAGCAGCTATCATTAAGATCTCCTTTGTTTTATCCCCAGAAGAGCAATCCTGAGAAGTGGATTTGGGGTGAGAATGAATTGGTTCAAAGTCATCCAATGAATTTCCATGTATTTGCAAGGCTGATTACTGATGCATACAGTAAATGCATTCAAAGTGCAGAAGCATTTCTAAATTTAATTAAAATAAAATTGAGCACAATAACAGAATAATTGAGTTGGAAGGAATCTTGGCGGTCTAATTTAACCCCTTACTCAAGCAGGAAACCCTATACCATTTCAGACAAGTGGTTGTCTAATCTATTCTTAAAAACCTCCATTGTTGGAGTACCCACAATTTCTGGAGGCAAGCACATTAAATATACAATTACTCATACAATTACTCTCAAGTATTTCTCTGCTTCAATGCTACATAAAAATGACAATTCAGCAGGAAATTTAGAAGAAACCTAAGGGACATATCAAAAGTTTGGAACGATGTGTGTGGTTCTGGGGTTGCCCTTCTTTTTGTATTGAATATTTCACTGCTGTTCTAAGTATATTCAAACTATTAAAAATTTGTGGAGGTAAACAAAGAGTGGAATTTAATTTTAGTATGACTAAAAATTATTTTGTTAATTAGAGCTTCACATGAGCTCTATCTTGTTATTGTAACAAAGTAAATCAAGATGTTCAGAACTTAATCTGGAAAAGGAACAAAAATTAACAGCAGATGAAATGTAATGCAGTATTCATGAAAATCTGTGTTACATTAGAAATATTTTGAAAAGGCAACTGGACTGATTTTGAGTGATGGTTGGGTGCACCAAGGCTCTGCACTGTCACCACTTTTGTTTATATTGATCATGGATACCATCACACATGACCTGCAGCAGAACGCACCCTGGACTATGCTCTATACTGATGATTTTATGCTTGCTTCCACAACCAGAGGCAAACTACAGCAGGAAGTTCAAACCCCTCAGCCATTTCAGACTCCACTTCAACATCAAGAAAACTGAGTACTTAGAGACTGTCTCCAGCCCTGGAATGCTTCAAATCAATGGAGAAAACCTAAAGAAAGTGGACATTTTTTGGTATCTGGGATCCCACCTCCAAGGCAATGGCAACATCAATGGCAAGGTGCGAGCAAGGGTGAATGCAGCCTGGATGCGTTGGCGAGAACTCCCTGGTGTATTATGTGGCAGACAAATGCCAACCCATCTTAAATCTAAGATTTACAAGACAACCATCCACCCTGTTGCACTGTAAGGCACTGAATGCTGGGCAGCAACAACAGGGACCGAAAGCTATCTCCATGCCATGGAAATACAAATGCTCCATTTGATATGAGGCATCTCCCTTCTTGACCACATCATAAATGACACTATTTGACAACATTTTGGTGTGGCACCAATTATAGAGAAGATGAGAGAAAGCTGGGCTCCGCTGGTATGGACATGTCCTGAGAGTAGTACCTTCCACCGTTGCCAAGACTACCTACCAATTAGAAGTCAATGGCCAGCGATCTCGTGGGTACCCAAAACAGATGGCAAGACACCATCAACAAAGATATGCACGCCATGGGCCTGCGCCCTGGAGATGCAGCTGACTATGTAAACTGGCATTCAATGATCCAAAAAGCGGATCCTGCACTTGCGGGAATACGCCAGGAAGAAAAAGTAGAACTGGACTGATTTTGAAGAAAAATAAGATATTTCACTTCCTATCCTGGAAGATTCATAAACTTTCAAACAAGCATTACAAAACTGGAAAATATGCTGACATATTTCTAATTATAGGCACATAGATTAGTTTGGTTAATATAGTATAGGTAATATGACCTTGTGTTAAGTATTGTTATTCATCTTAAGACAACGGGAAAAAAAATTAAGAGGAGCAATTTAAGTTTCTTCTTGGTTGAAGATCAGATTCAGCTTTGGAGTACCTGTTAGCTTTCTTTGAAGCTCACTAAAATTGCCATAACAAGGGAGGGGGCATTTGGGAGGGGAAGGGGCATTGGTCCTACCTGAGACGCTCCTTCTCGTTGGGTGGAGACAGCAGCCAGGAAAGGGTGTGCTCCTCTGTTCAGATTGATAGACTGAGCCTGTCAAAGTTGTTAAGTCCCGCCCTTGTTACTGGGCAGACCCAGCTTTGGTGAAGACACTAAGACAGGCCTGGTGTGTGGGACACCAAGAAGAAAGACAAACCCAAGCCAGAGAGAGAGAGACCAGATTGGTAAAAAAGGAGGGTCTGGCTGCTGTCTCCACCCAATGAGAAGGAGAGTCTCAGGTAGGACCAACGCTCCTTCTCCATTGTGGGTGGAGACAGCAGCCAGGATGGGACATACCAAAGTTCACTGTCCCTACAATGGGGGGGGGACCAGGCTGGTCCGAAGAATCCTCCCCCGAGATGACCCGTTGCAGCACTCGACGATTAAAAGCAGCATCCCCCGAAGCAAACTTGTCCAGTTTATAGTGTTGGATAAAGGGGGAAGGCGAAGTCCATGTCGCCGCCCTGCAGATTTTGAGTAATGAGGCCTGCGTGGCCCAAACTGCCAATGTCGCAGTGCTGCAGATAGAATGTGCAGTCAGTCGAGGGGGTCTTAGTAGGGAACGTAGTTTGTAGGCCATGGCTATTGTCTGCCGGATCCAACATCCAATGGTCGTCGACGACACCTTGCAACCTAAAGAAATCCGCAGGAAGGAGACAAATAGAATTCCGTTCTGCGGAAATCCGTGGTCCGTTTAATGTAAACCTGGAGAGCCCTCCGGACATCCAAAGAATACCACCGTCCTTCGAGCCTGTGAGCCGGGCATGGACAAAAGTTGGGCAGGACAAGTTCCTGCATGCGGTGGAAGGTCGTATTGACCTTGGGCACAAACTTAGGGTCCAAACGGAGTACAACATGATCCTCGTGGAACACACAGAGGTCATTCCAGATGGAAAGGGTGGCAATCTCTGAAATGCGATGAGCAGAGGTAATAGCTACCAAAAAGGCAATTTTGCAAGTTAATATTCGCAGACTAGCCAGCCGCAAGGGCTCGTACGGAGCATCCATGAGAGACTTAAGAACTATGGAAAGGTCCCAGGTCGGTACCTGTGTAGAACAGGAGGGCAGAAATTGGTAGCGCCCTGCAGGAATCGGCGAATCAAGGGGTGCTGGGCCAGGGAAGACAACGAACCGAAGGTAAGTATTGACAAGATCGCCGCCACCTGTCTCCGCAATGTATTAGGAGAAAGCCCTTTAGAGAGACCCTCTTGAATTAACACAAGTATATTGACAATCAAGGCCTGGAGGGGTTGGACCCCATTCCGATCACACCATATACAAAAAGCCCGCCAGGTGGCCGAGTAAATTTGGTCTGTAGAAGGCCTCCGTGAAGCCTGAATGGTGTGGATCACATCTGCCAGGATGCTGGCATCTCCTAGGGCACACCGCTCAACCGCCAAGCAGTCAGACGGAGCCACTGCAGGTCTGGGTGTCTGACTGCCCCCTGAGTCAGGACGTCCTCTGGTTGAGGTAGCTGCCAAGGAGGGGCTACTGACAATGACAGTAGGTCCGCAAACCAAGATCTGTGTGGCCAATGCGGGGCCAGAAGGATGAGTTCCACTTGCTCCAGCAACAGCTTGCGAATAACTGGAGGAAACACATAAAGAAGCCCCGGCAGCCACGGGGAGCGTAGGACGTCGGTGGACTCCGCATGCGGCAACGGGTACCGCGAGATGAAGCATGGAAGCTGAGCATTGTCCGATGTGGCAAAGAGGTCGATCACTGGCATCACGAATCAAGCAGCCACCTGGAGGAAAACGTGAGGGTGGAGACGCCACTCTGCGTGATCCAGTCGCTGGCGGCTCAGCCAATCCGCGACGCCGGAAATGTGTTTCGTTCGCAACGAGGCGAGGTGAATCTCTGACCAGAAGCCCAACCTCAATGCCTCCGACATCAGGGATTGGGACCGTGTGTCCCCTAGGCGATTGATATGGGCCTTTGCTGTAATGTTGTCCGTGAGGACCAGGACGTGGGAGTTGGAGATGAGATGTTGAAAGGCTCGAAGCACCAGGTAGACAGCCTGCAGTTCCAGCCAGTTGATGGGCTGAGGGGCGTCGGCACTGTTCCAGGTGCCTTGCGCTACTTGACCCAGACAATGAGCCCCCCAGCCCTGGAGGCTGGCGTCCGTTGTCACCACCACTCTCTGTGGGTCGAAGAATAGACAACCTCGGGATATTGCCAGAGACCGCCACCACCCTAGGGATCTGATCACCCTCCTGGGAACGGGAACGTTTACAACTGAAGTGCCTCTGCCCGCCTTCTGCAATGGCAAAAGAAACCATTGAAATTCCCTCAAGTGTAACTGGGCCCAGGGAACTATTGAGATGGTGGAGATCATCTTGCCCAGGAGTTGTGACAGGACAAGGGGAGACGCCGATCTAGCCCGTTCAACCTTAGAAACCAGGGACCTCAAGCTATCCTGTTGCTCACGCGAGAGGTAAACCCTCCCCGCCACCGAATCTATCAGGGCCCCGAGATGGAGCAAATGAGTGGTAGGGACAAGGTGGCTCTTTTCCAAGTTAATGGAGAAGCCATGGGCAGCCAGGGTCTGGAGAGTAAGCTGCAGGTCAGAAGAAACCTGCTGCTGGGTAGAAGACAAAATTAGGATATCGTCTAAGTAGCATTGTAGACAAATAGATTGGGCCCTAAGGGATGCTGCTAAGGCAGCCAATACCTTGGTAAAGGTACGAGGGGCAGATGAAAGGCCAAAGGGCAAGGCCCGATATTGATAACGGTGCCCCCCATAGCAGAACCAAAGGAACCTCCTGTGGGAGGGGAGGATGGGAATATGGAGATAGGCCTCGGTGAGGTCTATGGAAGAGAGGAGATCGCCCCTCCTGACACCGTCGAGAATAGATCTTAAAGACTGCATCTTAAACTTGCAGTATACAACATACTGGTTCAGACGTTTCAGGTCCAGAATAGGTCTCCACCCCCCCCCCCCGATGACTTTGGTACAAGAAAAACACGGGAATAAAATCCTGTCCCCTGTTCAGCATCAGACACCGGTTGAATAGCTCTGATTGAAAGAAGATGCTGAACTGCCAAGTCCATAAGGGACCGTTTCTCGATCTTGTTAGAAAGCGGACAGTGCACAAAGATCATCGGAGGAGAGGAGAGAAATTCGATGGCCAACCCAGATCATAAGGTGGCCAGGACCCATTTATCCGAGGTGGAGCCTTCCCAAACAGGGGCGAAGACGGCCAGTCTGCCACGTATGGGAGGACCCGGGATGCAGTTAACGACGGCGCCTGGAGAAACGACCTCCTCCCCCCCGAAAGGGCTGTTTGGAAGCAAAAGGCCTACCTACGCTCTGTCTTGAGCGCCCCATTGTCTAGGGTGAAAAGTCCGTGAGGTCTGGCAGAAGGAGTGGCAAAACTAGCACTGTCATAAGGATGAGACTGCGGACGAGATGGGTAAGGCTGGAATCTCGACTCTCCCCTAGGAAAGACAACCGGGAGAACCTTCTTCTTGTCCTTCGTCTCAGTGAGGAAGGCATCAAGGGAATCCCCAAAAAGTTTGGAACCCGAGAAAGGAACCGAAGCCAGACGCAACTTATGTCTGGCGTTGGCCTGCCAGTGGCGAAGTCAGAGCAGGCGCCGGGCGGAGACAGAAGAGGTGAGGGACTTGGCCATGAAGCGAGCGGCATTCAGGGTAGCGTCCGCAGAAAACTGTGTGGCCGCGATGATCTTGTTCAGATCCTGTTGCACTCAAACGTCTTCCGACACCAAATTCTCCTGCAACTGGCGGAGCCAGAGGGGGGGGGGTCGTCCAATTAAATAAAGAAGCTGTAGACGCCAACCGTATGCCCCAGGTGATGCCCTGGTGAGCGCGCTGGAGTACTTGCTTTGCTCGACGTTCTTCTGGGCGGAGGCCTTTGTCCAGATCTCCTGGGACCACTGTATGCGGTAGGAGAGTGGCCACTGGTGCATCCATGGCCGGGACCTGGAGAATGGTGTCTAAGTCCTGTGCCACATTAAAATTCCTGTGGTCCGTCGCTGTAGGAGCCGGGTTCAATCCAGGAGAGGATCACTGTTTCTGGATGATATCAAGGAATAGAGAAGGGGTAGGGATTGTGTCCACCGGTCAGGATGGTTCAGCAAACAAGGGGTTCAGAGCCCCTTTGGCCATGACCAGAGGCATAGGTGTTGGGGATGGAGAACCCAGCTGGGCCATAGTGACTGCCTTGTGCAGCTATGATTTGAATAATGCCTGGGGAAACAAGCCCGTAAAGGCAGGTCTGGCGGGAGGTTCTCGTCCTCTGACAGACCCAAGTCACACGAAACCCCCTCATCCTGGGATGATGCCTGGCTCAAAACGGAGGAAACCAGGGAGTCCGGAGCTCTGATAGAAAGAACATCCTCCTGCGCGACATCCTCTCATGAAGTGGAAGCACCAGATCGGACAGAGGCTGCCCTACCAGTAGATCGAAATTGTGAGGCCAGCGACTGCTGCACTGCCGTCGAGATGATCCGTACCATACCAGACTCCACGTTCACTGGAGGGGGAGCAGACACCGTCTCCGGGGAAGCTGTAAGCGAGCCTGGGGCCGGGGGGAACTCAGCCGATAGCCCAGAGACTGGAACGGCCTCAGAGCCCCACAAATTATCCGGCTGAATAATCACAGGGCAATCCTG
The DNA here is from genome assembly GCF_029215685.1 of Pituophis catenifer annectens. Classification (NCBI taxonomy): domain Eukaryota; kingdom Metazoa; phylum Chordata; class Lepidosauria; order Squamata; family Colubridae; genus Pituophis; species Pituophis catenifer. Next base: position 28,918,767 of record NW_027256887.1, read on the forward strand.
GAGGGAAACTTGGTCCACCTGTGCCCCGGGGGGATCCGCCGTGGTGGAAGGTTGATGGCCACTTGCCTTGGCACAAAGCTTCTTGAGCACCTTATCTCGTCGGGCTTCGGTGCAGGAGGGTGCAGAGTGGTGTGAGGGCTTATGGTGTGACCGAGAGGGACCAGAATTCTTCAGTCCAGCTGAGGGGACCTGGCTCTGGTCCTTAGTGGTGTGAGGCTCCCCGTGGGGATGCGGGCTGTCAGAACGCCCCGCCTTCCTGCCGTGTTTGGATTTGTGCAAAGCTTTAGACATGGTGACCATAACACAGCTGCCAGTAATAAGGTGGTCAGTAAATGAGGAATCCTCCGCATGTTACAACTGCCAGAAAAAATGTCCAGTGTGAGACAGACTGGCCAGGCAAGGAAGGATATGTCTTCAGAAGGCACAGGCCGAAGCCTGGAGGCCTAAAGCAAGCGCAAAGATGCGCTGAGGGAGAGTAGAACCCAAACAGGGATACAGCCAGTAAACCAAGGGAGTGCAAAAACTCCACAAATATAGGGGCGAGCAGGCCTTATCGTAATCTTTGGGATCCAATCCAGAAGCCGCGCTCGAAAAGTGCTGACAGGGGAGCGTAGAAGCTCCACAATAGATTGCCCTCCTTGCTAGGCCTCCGAACGTGCCACCAGGGGAGCACAGAAGCTCCACAATCAATCGCCCTCCCCTCTAGTTTGCGATAATAATGGCAAAGGGGGCGCAAAGCCCCTCGAATGCCCCAGAGAAAGGCCAATTCCCAGCTCAATTTGCAGCCGTTAAAATGCGTGCAGTGAAGGGCGTGTATAAATGCCTGGGCTGACAGTTCTTCCCAGCTGATTTTCGTGCTGAAAAGCAGCGGCACGCCAAACTTTGCTATGGCCGATTCCAAGCCTTCGGGAGGCTCAGGCACTTAAATAGTGACAGCTGGGGGCACGAAGCTCCGCTAGCTGGTTAAAGTAAATTGAAAAGGGCAAACGATTTAAGTGCAACGAAGGAAAAGCCCGCAATGAAGCTCCGTGAAAACCCAAATGCAAAATGGCTGCCCGAGGATCTAGGGAGGGAGCGTGAAAGCTCCACCAATGAAAAATAAAGTTCAGCAGCCCAGTCAGGGCTGGCAGCACCCCCAAGGGAGTACAAAGCTCCACAAAGCTCCAAACAGGAGAAAAAAGGGGAAGTTAATGATCTGGGCAAAGGGCTGAGGGAAAACTTCCCCAGCAAATAGACAAGCTAGTCCCTGGGGATAAAATATTTTACAGTTTGTAGAATAAGTTTGAAAACGCAATCCAAAGAGTAATCCTAGTCACAGTCCAAGTCAAGCCAACAACCAATGTATAATCAGGAACCAGTTGACAGAAAAATCAAGAAGTAATCAGAAAAAAAGGCAGAGAAAAAGTCCCACATGCCTGTTCAGACTGAAAGACTGAGCCAAAGCTGGGTCTGCCCAGTAACAAGGGCGGGACTTAACAACTTTGACAGGCTCAGACTATCAATCTGAACAGACGAGCACACCCCATCCTGGCTGGTGTCTCCACCCACAATGGAGAAGAGAGCTGGAGGTGTGAAAGAATGCTGTGGGAAATTGGGGAATATAGACACTATCAGGAACCAAACCAAGCCATCAAACCAAGCCATCTTCCTACCTTCAAGGAAGCTGGCCGTGAGAAAGGAATTTACATTGGTGCCTGAGGTCCCAAAGCATTGGAACAGAACCTGTTTGGACTACTGTCACTGGGGAGAGGGTTTTGGACATTGGGGGCTGCTTTCAATATATGATTTTTTGTGCAGCTTTTCTTCAGAGCTTGCCTCACTATGCTGTACTCAGTATCTCTAGTAAAAGTACCTTTCTTCTAACACCTATGGCAGTGTTGGCGAACCTTTTCGGCACCGAGTGCTGAAACGGGAGTGCGCGCATGCACATGGGGGAACATCAGAAACTGGAAGAGCCGTTCCCTGGCACGCATGCATACGCCGGGAAGCTGAGCTTCTAGTTTCTGGCACGCATGCATGTGCATGCCAGAACCTGGAAGAGCAAAGGGCGATGGCTGCCGTACCCGGAAAGATGGCTCTGCATGCCACTTCTGGCATGCGTGCCATAGGTTCACCATCATGGACCTATGGAGTCAAGGATCATTCTTTCCTTGGAAGTAAGCTGTGGCCAGTGTGGTAAAGAGAACAAGGTAAAGAAGGTGAAGATAATCTATAATTTGATTTGAATTAAGACATGTAAATCATAATGCCTCTTATCATGTCCCCGTCGGAGTCTGAATCTGCGGGGAAAGATGAGCTGGAACAAGAACTGACAGTGATTGAGAGGGGAGGTCCGTTGGCCTTGGAGGAAACTGGGGAAGGGCAGTCCAGGCAAGGCTTTTCAGAATTAGTAAGGTCTGCAGGCAGGGAGGAACAGAGGCAGGATGAACATGAGAGACTGAGCTCAGACGAGGAGCAAGAACCACCCCCACCTGATCCAGAGAGTGCAGAGAAGGCTTGATCAGCGCAGACTGAGCAGGCTACTCACAAGGAGACTAACCCACCCATCTTCACCAGGCACACCTGCGGAATGAGACTTAAGGAGATGCTGTGGGAGGGGCATTTGTCGGGAACAAACACTGAGTTCCTGAAGCGTTGCGTATCGAGTCCTTGCATTCCTTTTGGCATTCTGGACTAATTACCTGGATCTTTTGCTCCTTGAACTCCTTGATTTGCTAAATACATTTGGATTTATTGCCATGCAGCCTTGGTGCAGACAGTGCTGGGCTGGACTAATTGCAGCCAGAGGCTGCTTGAGGTTTGTGTGAGGGTTTGTTATCATTCTGCTCTGGGACTTGCCAGAAATGTGGGAGAGTTTGGGGAGATTTGGAGCAATAAGGGGGCAGTTTGAACTGCCAGCTGTTTGTGTTATTTCTGTGCTGTGCCCTGGGTCATCACACCTCTATTGAAAGAAGTAATATTAAATAGACTGCAACCTATTTGAGGAATGTGGCAAAAACAAGCCCGTGTGAAAGGATTTTTATATTTTTTTTGTGAAACCCAGAATACTGGCAGGGAAATGGGCATGGACACATATTAAGATGCAGCTTAAATATGGATGAACTACTTTTACATTGTAGCTATCTGCCATCCCTGTTTGATTATACCATAAAAATCACTGCTATAGGTAGTAGTATACTTCATGGATCATTCTAATAAGAAGAGATTGCTGCCCTCAGAAATCTTCCCATGAAGAAGTAATTGTTCTTGATACTGGTTTACAACTGTTTTGGTCCTTCAAAAGGACCAAACCGGATGTTGTTTACCTGAACATCCCTTCTGGGCGCACTGCTGGAGAATCCAAAACAAGGGTTATTCAACAGTCTAGCAGTCAGCACTGAATGTATGTGTCTTTAAATTTCTTCAGGCATGCCCCCTTTGCTCGTTTGAGCCTCAGTTTTTGTTCACGAAGAAACAGTTCAGGGAGATGTGTGAAGACCCAAGTGGTGGCCGGCAGCTGGACTGGGCGGGTTGGATTCTCCAGCAGTGCACCTAGAAGGGACGTTCAGGTAGGCAATGTCCGTTCTCCAGCACGCTGCTTGCAGAATCCAAAGCGAGGGATATGCCCAAGCAAGTTCTTTATAGGGAGGGTGGACAGCTGCTCATGTGTGACTGAAGCAGAGTCGGTGGACAACAACACCTTCCGACCCATCGTTGCGGGAAGAAATGAAACAAACAGCACTTCCGATTTACGGAAATGTTGAGCCCTCCGGATATATCTGCGTAAGGCTCTACGGACATCTAAGGTGTGCCATTGGGCCTCCTGCGGGTGTCTTGGATCCGGGCAGAAGTCCGGGAGAATCAATTCCTGCTCACGGTGATAGAGGGAATTAACCTTAGGCAGGAATGACGGGTCCAGCCGGAGGACCACCCGGTTGGGGTAGAAAACACAGAGGTCCTCCCAGACCGACAGGGCGGCCAGCTTGGATATACAGCGGGCCGAACTGATTGCAACCAAAAAGGCTGTCTTCAAGGTGAGGAGTCGTAGGCTGATGGCTCCTAACAGTTCGAAGGGAGGCTGCATAAGGACCTGAAGAACCAGAGTCAAGTCCCAGGTTGGATAGCAGCGGACGACCGGAGGCCTCAGGTTTGCCGCACCCCTCAGAAACCCCCGAATCTTAGCATCATACGATAGTGGAAGATTGTTCTTAGCCAACAGGACCGTAGACAAGGCCGCCACCTGTCAATGGAGCGTGTTTGGGGAAAGACCCTTATCTAGGCCATCTTGAAGAAAATCAGAGGTAGGGCCCACATCGGCCTGGAAGCACCATGTACAGAATGAGGACCAGGTGGCGTTATAGATGCAGCACGTGGATGGGCGCCTGGATGCCTGGATGGTAGAAATAGCCTTCCCTGAGACGTTGTCCCGTCTCATGAGGATCCTCTCAAGTGCCAGGCAGTCAACTGCAGCCATTGAGGCTCTGGGTGCAGAATGACCCCCTGGCTGAGAGAGATCCTGTCGTCCGGAATGCGCCATGGAGGGGCGACTGACAGATTCAGAAGGTTCGCGTACCAGGCCCGCCGTGGCCAGTGGGGGGCGATCAGTAGGACGTCTGCCTTCTCGGCCAGGATCTTGCAGAAGAGCCTCACGATAAGAGGTATCGGAGGAGAACACGTACAGGAACCCCGGAGGCCAGGTGATGGCAAGTGCATCGATCCCCTCCGTTTGAGGGCAAGGGTACCGAGCAAAGAAGCGAGGGAGCTGTGTGTTATCCCGTCATACGAACAGGTCAAGGACAGGAGGGCCGAAGCGTTGGGACAGTTCGCAGAAGATGTCTGAGTGAAGATGCCACTCCGAGTGGTCGATCTGCATCCTGTTCAACCAGTCTGCGGTTACGTTCGTCATCCCAGAGATGTGCTGCGCCTGGAGGGAGAGAAGGTGTGTCTCCTCCCAGGTCAGCAAGTGAGATGCTTCGTCCATCAATGGTCTCGAGCGTGTGCCCCTTCTTGGTTTACGTGTGCCATTGTAGTCACATTGTCCATCCGGACCAGCACATGATGACCCTCCACTGATGAGTGAAATTGGAGGAGGGCGAGGTGAACCGCACGGAGCTCCAGCCAGTTGATTTCATTCTGGCGATCCGCCGGAGACCAACTGCCTTGAGCAACTTGGGAATGCATGTGGGCGTCCCATCTGGTCAGACTGGCATCAGTCGTTGCCATGAGATGATGTGGTTCCAGGAAGACGCAGCCTTTGATCAGAGCCGACGAGGTCCACAAGCGGAGAGATCTGCAAACTTCTGCCAGAAGTGGTACCCTAGTGGTGGAGTTATTGCGGCAGGAGCGTTGGCATGGGAGCATGAACCATTGGAGCTGTCGACCATGAAAACGCGCCCATGGAACAATGGAAATGCATGATATCATCTTCCCAAGCAGGCGAGACAGGAGCAAGAGAGGGACGGACTGGAGTGAGAGAATTTCAAGGATCAATGACTGTATGCTGAGGCAATGGTCCAGAGACAGAAAGACCTGCCCTTTGATGGAGTCTATAATTGTACCCAGGTGTAGAATCCGGGTAGTGGGGTGCAAGTGGCTTTTCGGCAGGTTCAAGGAGAAGCCGTGTTGTCGTAGGCAGTGGCACACCATGGCCAGATCTCGTGTGGCTTGAGCCTGTGTGGACGAAAGGATGAGAACATCGTCCAAATAGCAAAGGACTCTGATGGGAATCTGCCGAAGATATGCGGCCACAGCTGACAGGATTTTTGTAAATGTCCTGGGGCGGATGAAAGGCCGAAGGGCATTGCCCGGTATTGGAAATGGTGATTGTTATAAGAGAAGCGGAGGAATCAACATTGTGATGGTTGAATTGGGATGTGAAGGTAGGCCTCCTTGAGGTCTATGGAGGTTATCCAGTCCCCTTCTTGAATGCATCCCAAGATGGACTTCAGAGATTGCATTTTGAACTGATGGTAAAGTACACATTTGTTAAATTCCTTGAGGTCCAGGATCCCTCTGCAGCCAGAATGTTTTGGAACAAGGAAAAAGATTGAATAGAAACTGGTCCCATGGTGTTCTGTGGGCTCTATGGCACATGTCGAGAAGATGTTGTATTTCCACCTCCATCAATTGACGTTTGGTTGGGTTGGACGACACTGGGCACTGAATGAACCTGGAGTGGGGGCAGGAGCGGAGCTCCAAGGTCAAACCCAGCCATAACGTCTGTAGAACCCAGGTGTCTGATGTTGTTGATTCCCACTGGGCTGTGAAGTGTTGGAGGCGGCAACCAATGGGAAAGTGGTGGAGAGAGTCACTTGCCTCTCTGGAAGACATGGGTCCCCGTGCCTCTGAAGGGCCGCTTGGCCGGGGCTGAGCATCTGCTGCGATCTCTGAAGAAGGATCTGTCATAGGTCAAATCCCGGAGAGTACTGTCTTGTGGCGAAAGTCCGAAAGGGCTGCCTCTGGCCATATGAGGGGAGTTTACGATCAGTCCACCGGTATGACGAAGGCATGACATTACGTTTGTCTTTGTCCTCGATGAGAATTGGGTCCAAAACCTCCCCAAAGAGGCAGATCCCCTTGTACGGGGCCAATGCAAGCCTCCACTTTGACTTCATGTCCGCTGTCCAGTCCCTCAGCAAAAGCAGACATCTGGATGTTACCGAGGAGACCAAGGCACAAGACGCGAATTCGGCGGCATTGAGAGAAGCGTCAGCGGAATACTCCGTCGCTGCAACGATTTTGTTAATGTCCTGGTGGACTCTTGTGTCATCTGGTGGCAAATACTCTTGGAGTTGGCGCAGCCAGATGAGAGTCGCCCTATTGAAAAATGATGCTGAGGTCGCTGCCCTGACTGCCCAGGCCGCAGCGGTATGTGTCTTGCGGACTGTGAGTTCCACCTTCCGGTCCTCCGTCCGGAGCCGTCGGTGATGTTGTGAGACAGGAGCGAGGAGGACGAAGACAAGTTAGCCACAGGAGTGTCCACCGCAGGTAAGGTAAGTCCTGGAGGCACGGAGCCGAACAATATAATTTATGGTCGAGACCAGTAGGTGCCGGCAAGGAGGACGGCAGGGTCCAAGAACGTTGTACAACTTCTGTAAAAAGTTGAGGACACGGGATATAGGCTTGTTCGGTCTTGGGAAGATTGAAAAAAGCATTGTGTGGTTGAGATTCTGTTGGCGGGTCAGACAGACCGTCGGATGCAGCCAAGTGAGTAGTTGATTTTGCCTTGTGCAATAACGATTTGAAAAGAGATGGCCTAAAAAGTCCGGTAAAGGCTGGCCTGTCCGGAAGAAGATCCTCATCATTGGAGAATTCCACGTCCCTGTGGGCCTCCTCATCCTCCAGTGAGGAGTCATCAGCATGAGCATAGTCAGCTGAGAGGAATCATGGTCTGTCGGACCATCGTAGTGGAAGACCTGAGAAGGTGGTGGTGGTGGTGGTGGTGGTGGTGGTGGTGGAGGAGGAGGAGGAGGAGGAGGAGGAGGAGGAGGAGGAGGAAAGGTTGCAGTTGGCATGGACATGTATGGCATCGGTTGGTGGGCACTGGCCGCCAATGCCTTAGAAATAGTTTGAGTAATGAGTCTCTCAAGGTCACAGTGTAGCATCGACTGTGACAGCCCCACATGGTGGAGCCCTGCTGCTGTGGGGGTATATGTAGCCTCCGGAGGGGGGCGCAGAGAAGGTTGTCGGGGATGAGACAAATCCACTGGACCCAACATGCAATGCAATTGGGCAGCAGGAGGAAACTCCAGTGCAGCCATCAGAGGGGAAATGGGCACAGGTGTGTGGCCCAAGGATGCAGCTTGTGTTGCCCCAGAGCTGAAGGCAGGAGGCAGGGTAGCAGGGGCGGCTGCCATGGAGGCTGATGTCTGAGCCTTCTGCTGTGCCAAGTCAAATTGACGCTCTAGCGCCTTATGGCATCTGCCAGCGCCCTTAGATGCCATTGAGGAACGTTTACCATTCTCAGCTGACTGTGGTTTAGCGGTGACAGGCCCAAGCTTGACCTGTTTTTTCACCCTTTTCTTTGCAGGACCAGGAGAAGCTGGAGTCTCAGGGGACCCATGGCTGTGTTCCAGATCCGAGGAAAGCTCGCAGTCAGCTATGCTGAGCAGTGCTGAAGAAGATACGAGGAAAAAAAAGGTAAGTGGTTGTACAGATGTCTGGGTTTTTGTTGTTGTTGTAGGGGTGTGGTAAGACAACGACCCTACCCCTGTCAGCACAGGTCTGTTATGATCCTGTTGCAATATAAGACAGGTTTCTCAGGTAAACCTGTGATTAAAATCCACAAGGAAGGCACAGAAGGTCTATTAGAAGAATTGCCAATAGTCCTTTGGCCACTGGAGGGCGCTGGAGCAACTCGCTCAATCTGTGCAGTTGTAACAAAACTGGCCCTGAAGAATTGCCGGTGCCCTGCTGCTCAGCCACAGCTACAGCGCTGGCAGCAACTTCACAAGCCTCAACATGCACCGCAGCATTGTTGGGAGGCAGAAAACGTTGGGTGGGCTACTGCGCAGTCGCAGGATTGTTGCCGGGCAGATTAGTGGCAGGGAGATTCACTGTGCATGCGTGGAGTTGTTGCTGGGCAAAAAACTGCCGGTCTGAAGGAACAGCGCCTCGCCACACAAGCAATCAAAAACGGCGCGAACAGAGCAACGCTAGTTCAGCGCCCATCCAACAAGCCCCCCAGGCATCAAAAGGCGCGTGGCCACTCAAAAGTGGCCCCAGTGTGTCGGAGAAGCTGCAGAGAAGGCATATGCCACTGAGAGCAGGGCAGGGACTCAATAAGCGGCTGACAGGCTCTGGAAAATAGGCGGGATTGATAACAAATATCTTATGGAATGGGGAGGGTGGGAGGAGAGGAATAACTAATTAGAATCACAACATGCTTCTTTTTGTCCCCATACTCCATTCAATATGAGTCAGCTCATGTTCTTGCAGGACACTAATAGAAACTTTGTAGGGCTAATTATAACCCACATGAATATTGGCTCACCATCTTCCTGTTTTCTATCTACTGTGCTTGGACTAGCAATCCCAGTACAAATTGAACAGAAGTAAAAAATCTGTAGTAATATGCCACTGGTTGCCTGTCACTATTTTTCAAAATCAACCAGAAATTGTTATTTATCAAGGGATGTCCTGAAAACGTAGGCTTTCTTTGAATTCACTCCTAGGATGCAACACAAATGTAAGTGCTTTCTAGGCACAAGCTATAGTCTTAAATTCTGCTCCTTTCTTCTTAAATCCGTTTTAAGTATCTTAAATTTTATTGTTTATTTCTCTGGCTCATATAAGAGATGCTCTAACATTTCTAAACTATTTGTCCAACTGATATTCCCCCTTTCTTACACAAACACAACAGTTTAATAGAACTCTTAGTTCTTTTTCAACAACCTGTAATAAAATATAGTGTCAAGTTCAAAGCGTGATTATGGTATTGCAGAAATTTTCACTTCTCAGCTTGCCACAGAACCAGGGAGGAGGGAAGATAAGGTTTGCAATGCCAGTTCCAAACGACAACAAGAAATCGTCCCATGGGAATCAAAGTCATCTAACCAGATGGCCAGGAAGGACCTGAACAGATTTCTATAACAATACCTAGATGTCTAATTGGACAATGTGACCTGCACTAATGGGGGGGGAGGAAGAAACTATTCTTTAACTATGCTAAAACCATGGGAATTAAGTAGAGCTGGTTTTGCTTTCAATCTGTGCTGAAATGATATACTTAATAAAGTTTTGCATAAAAAGATTTGGATTGTCTCAACAATGCTTGCTTGTTTGGGTTCGTAATTCGGAACCCTGACATATAGGATTGAAATACAGGTGGTTCTTGCATAACAACCACTAAGTCAGCAATTGTTCAAACTTTTGAGAGTGGTGAACGAGTGATACTTATAATCAATATATGGAATTCTGGCTATCACAATGTCCTGTGGTTGCCATTTACAGTCCTCTTTGCAGGCCTTTGACAAACCAAGTTGATGAGGAAGCTGGCAGGAGGTTGCAAATGGTGATCATGTAACAACTTTGTTTAACAGCCCATGGTGATTTACTTAACAACAACAACTGGAACTGTTGGAATTACCATTAAGTGGCTTGATCATATATTATCATGCTTTATGGCTACATTGCTTAGCAATGACAATTTTAGTCCCAAATGTTGTTGTAAATTGATCATTATCTACACAGCAATTGGCCATAAATAAGACAAGTTACATACTTGTGACAGTTTTTTGACATCATTACATAATTATGCCATCTTATAATGTTACACACACATACACACACAGTTAGTTTACTGCTTTCATAATTGTTCATGGCTGCCATTGACTGAGAGTAGACTTAAACCTGTTTTTCCTAGTTTGAGTCCAATATCTTAACCAGTGTATCACACTAGATATCTAGTTTAGATCTCAGAGAAAGGCAATCCTCATCATCCTGAAAAAGAGTTTGCGTATAAAGATTGGAAAATCTAACTTGTCTTTGAAAAGAAAAGAGCAATACTCTTACCAATAAAGTAAGAGAAAGAGGTTTAAAGAAGATACCACCACTAGAGCTTTTCACAAAATACGTATAACATCTCAAAAATTAGTAAAACATCCATGTTCTTTGTAGCTTATTCCTGGAAACTACTTCTATCTTTCTCTTTCTTATTGTACTTATTAAGATTTTTAATCAATTAAATACCCTCACACACATGCACATAGTATTAATCATTGCACTATAACTTTGCACTTTAGCAGCCAAATATACTTCAGTCCCTTGTCCAGCTTTAACAAAAGTTTTACCCATTACCCTTGCTACCTGGAAATTATAAATTTTATAATCTAACACATAAAATACCACGCTGTTTTTAATGCTTTATTTATCTCTAGCACTAACCCAAGAATTTGATCCTGGTGACCTGAAATCAATACAGGAGAACTGTTATCTCATTACCCATTTAAGAAAGATGGTTAAGCATAAGCTTAACATTCAGTTTTAATCAAATAAGAGCAAACTGATATATGGATCATAGAACCGACCTAGAACAAATTCCAAGCATTCACAGTGTGAATTAATTGATTATCTATAAGCTACATTAGAAGAGATTTTACTGAATGTCCATCAAATATTTGCTGGGGGTGGGGAGAGACAGGAATGAATTAGGTAAATCTGTCTAATTCTGAGGGATTACCAGTAACTGCTGTGATGCTCTGCTTTTCTGGCAACCTCAAACACAGCCCAACCTGCAGCATCAGAATGCAACCTATACTCCTGAATCCCTTTATAAAGTTCTTCTAAAACTTCTCTGGCAAACTATAATGAAGTAAGAATTCTTCTTAGATAAAAAATATATTTCTGAAATCTTGGTATTCTATCCATTTAGAATAACTTTTGTATTAATATAATAGGCACATTAAAGTAAACAGCCCAGAAGTGTAAAAAAGGGAACATTTTATCAAAACTTCATACTACTGTTCATTCTTATCAACTTTGATCAACTTTGATAGCTTTACTGATAGTAAAAAAACTATTGCCCTATCAGTATAAAGGATGAAAATATCCTATATTTAATAAAGTCTTGTCTGCTTGGATCTCAATTTCCATCATTTTTACAACTATAAAGAAGCTGAGATTCTTCATAAGGAAAGGGAAATCAGGAACCATATAGGATGCCTGATAATCACACTGTACACAAGGTTGCAATTGATATATCCCATTATACAGCAAAAAATAAATGCATACATGGAAAATAAATCATGTACTTTATTTGCTATAATTCGGTGAAAATAAGCAGATAAGATATTTGTATTAGTATTAATATCTGTATTAATCAGAATTGGCTATAGTATTTTACTTAGCAACAGTGTTTTTTCCAATCTATTGCTTTGGAACATAAAAAGCAGAGCATGGAATATTTATCTAGGTGCAAATAAGGTAATTTTATAGGGGGATATACTAAAGGAAAACAAAATAAAACAAAATATTTAACAGAAATAATCTATAAATCTTAAAAATGAAAAATAACTGCCCACATAACTGGAGTGTACTGAAGATACAAATAAACCCACATTTGGTCCTGTTAATTGTTTTGGAAGATTTCCACATAGCAATTTACAATTCTATCTAGTCATCACTATGGCAATACATTACTAATGAAGATAGGTGCTACATTGCCACAGTGATAGCTGGATGATGCAATAAATTGCCAGCCTAGTAATACTTTAGTCATAAGACCTAAGGTGGTTTATATCATTCTTATTTGTAACCAATAATTTTGTTCTGCTGGGTGAGAGCATGCAAAAGAACTCAGTTTAATTCAATTTGCATGGTAAATGTTTCTGAATACACAATTTAAAATTCTGATGTTAACAATTCCTATTTGTAGGTAATTTCTGCACAGTTGCAGAAATTTCATGGTTCAAATATTTGTCTATGGAACTAGAAGTTACTGATTTTTTGTTCTTCTCATATGACTAAAGTATTAAAAAATACATTTAGATACCATTTTTGTGTCCGACTAATCTTAATAAAGCACTGAAAAATAGTTATTCAATTCAAAATCTGTAAGATATATAATGAGAGTTATGAACTCCATTTCAAGCACCAAGTTTAGTGTTATTGTTAATATAATTTAAAAGTTATAGTGAAGGGTGATTTTTTAATTAAAAGAAAAACATTGAATATTTTGACTTGTGCTTATATTGTGCAGCAATTTAGGAATCTCTTATCCTGCCAGCAGGTCACAATGAAGTTTGAAAAACCATCCACCCTTTTACTAAATTGAGATATTTCTTAATTACTTATAGCAGCAAAATAAAAAGTAGGAAGTATCTTTTTGGATATAATGAAATGTTAAATATGGCTATAATATCCATTATTCTCTGCTATATTACTTCATACTAGCCTATTTTTTTAGATTACAAATACATCTTATTCTCATATGGATTTTTTAAAATAAACAGATATGTTGCTATGCCACATATAAACTGCTTTTTTCCTTGCCAATGTAACATACCATATTTATGTATTTATTTGTTTGTTTGTTTGTTTGTTTCCCGCCTGTATTGTTTTCACAAATAACTCAAGGCAGCAAACATATCCAACACACCTTCTTCCTCCAATTTGCCCTACACAACAACCCTATGAGATGAGTTGGGCTGAGAGAGAGTAACAGTCCCAAGGTCAACCAGCTGGCTTTCATAGCTAAGAAAGGACTAGAGCTCACCATCTCCAGAGGTTTCTAGCCTGCTGCTTTAACCACTAGACCAAACTGGCTTATATGTAGTCCTTTTTTAAAAAGCTATTGAAATATTGGCACCTTTTTGCCTCTGCCAGGAACATCTAGATCAGTGATGGCTAACCTTTTTGCCATCGCGTGCCAAAAGCGGGGGGAGCGCAGGGGTGTCGCACGTGCATGTGCCCACACCCATAATTCAGTGCACCCCACCCCACCGTGCATGTGACCCCTCCGCGCTCTCCCTGCTATTGGCACGCGATGGCACAGTGGGACCGGAAAGCCCGTTTTTCATCTCCCCAGGCTACAGATCCTTTCTAGGAGCCTGGGAAAGGCAAAAACCCTTCCCCAACCCCCCCCCCAGAGGCCCTCTGGAGGCCAGAAACGGCCCATTTCCTGACTTCCGGTGGGCCCGGAAGGCCCGAAAATCAGCTGGCCTGCATGCGCATGTGTGCTGGAGCTGAACTAGGGCAACGCTGGCGTGCCCACAGATATGGCATAGGTTCGCCATCACGGATCTAGATAATGCTTCATGATCCCATAAAGTGAATTAAAAACAGCATTTGAATTAATTCCAGCACACAAAAACAGTATTTAAATTAAATGTATTTCTGTACATGATACCCCCCTCCCCTCAAATCAGTAAAGAAAAGAAAAATCGAGTGAAACCCACTTGAAAATTATGGACATTCTGAAATTATTTCCATTTGACTATTATTACTATTTAGTTAAACCATAAAAATATTGATATTATATACACATACATTTTAGTAATAAATTAAAAGTTGTTTTTCAAGCTAGCATTTTTGTAAGGTGACTTTGAATATATGCACATTATGCACAATACTGAATATATGAACATAACACAAACCAAAAGCAAACTTGTTTTCTGACATAGGAGTAATATACCAATAGAGAAATGGTGTGAAACTGTTTGAAAAAAAAGTATCATATTTTTCGGTGTATAAGACGCACCTTTTTCCCCCCTAAAAGGGGGTGAAAATTTAGGTGCGTCTTATACACCGAATGTAGCCCTGCCCACCCACTGGCCCCCACCCTTTAGCCTGTGCCTGGCAGCAGTTACCTCCCTGCAAACAGCAAGAAAAAACAGCTCCTTTCAGCTTCAGTATAGACTAATTAGCACAAGTTGATTAGATCAGCCTCCCGACTCTCAGCTGATTTGCTCTCAGCTGTTTTGTGCAGGGCTCTGCTGCTTGTTGCAAAGATTGCTGGAGCAGATTTTTTTTTCCTTGTGCTAATCAAGCTATGGTGAAAATGAAACTGAAAGTAAAGCATGCTGTTTGCTGCAACGAGGCAAAATTAGGCAGAGGCAGAGGGAGATTACTTTTTCTTCTTTTTCCTCACCAAAAAAGGTAGGTGCAAACAATGGGAAATTTAGGGCAAAAGAGGAGAGTTGAAGATTTTAAACACAAAAGAAAAAAAGGAAAATAAAATAAAACACAAAATAAAAATGGGAAGGGAGAAAAAGAAATGAAAGAGAAAAATGTTATACATATTTAGAATTGAAATATGAATAGTAGTAAGAAATAAATGGGAAATCATGATTGCAAAAATGAAATGAATAATAATTGGAATATTTGTCTTTGTATTTTTGAAATCTAGACAATGATAATTTTTTATTTTTTATTTTTTTTAGAAATATTAATAAGTATAAACTGTAACAATTGAAACACCTTTAATGGTATATGGTGGTGAAAGTAAAAAGGATTAAATTATAGCTTGGATAACAGCTAGAACATTTTTAAATTTAATTAGGGAAATTGTAATGATTGAAATATTTTTAATTATATATTGTGATGAAAGTAGAAATGATTAAATTGTGATTTGGAGAATTATATGGGCAAAACTATGTGGGTTGTTGGGAGAGTTTAAGATGTGAAAATAAGTAACATAAGAGGGGAAAATTATTTGGTTTATTATTATTGGTAAATATAATTAATTGATTTGTAAGAAATTGGATTGCATGGAAATAATTGGAATATTCATGTTCATATTGATTAATATACAAAAAAGATAGTTACATAACTAATTGATTTATGTTAAAATGTTGAATTTGTATTAAACAATTGTAATATTACATAATTAACCAATGTGAGGATGGATATAAAAATAGATGACAATGGGAAGGGGTATAATATAGAATAGAAGGGAAAAATTGAATTTGATTAAGATTAGAGATGAGGATGAAGGGTAATATTGGTTTTTTTAAAAAAATAGATGAATAAATATGGCAAAAAGGAAATATAGAAATTGTAAATTTAATTGAAATGACTAAACGCTGTTTAAATTTGTGAAACAGCCAAATACTCTGTTCAAAGAAAATACATTGTTTGTTTGTATGTGTGTTTGTCTAAAAAATAAAAAAAAAACTTTAAAAAACAACAACCAAAAAAGGTAGGTGCATCTTATACTCCGGTGCATCTTATACTCCGAAAAATACGGTATATTATTTCATCTGAGATAGATTCACCTATATCAAAATTCTTGTCTACTGATGATGTATGGCCAATGCTCTTCTGACATAAGAACCTATGAGATACTAGGCACTTTCTGGATTAGGTCATATTTCCCAAATGGCAATTTTAAGCCAATTTAGGCTAAAGTGAGACAATTCTCATGGAACCTACCAAGAACTGAGAATTGAGAACTAAGACAATTCTCATGGAACCTACCAAGCACTGAATACTCATCAGTAAAATAAGTTGTATGAATTTCTGAATTTTAATTTAATTATTTTTCCACGTATCCTATAAATTTATCAACATACTAAAGCATATGTCCTTATAACAATTAATAACCCATGACAAGAACAGAATAATAAATTATTAGTTGCTATTTTTAATGTCTGTATTTACTGTTTTATATTGGTCTTTTTTGATTAATTGTAAGCCACTGAGAGTCGCTTTTGGCAAATGGGCGGCATATAAATTTAATAAATAAATAAAATGTATTGCAGATAAAGCATGGAATACTCAACACAGCACTTGGATACTCCAGTACTTTTCAACATTTACACAGATTGTACCACTTTTAGGACATGGCAATATTCGAATACCACCAGTGGTTTACCAACATGTCAAAAACTTGACGACCAAAAAAAAAAAAGAAAAAAAGTGATAAAGTACACCCACTTACCACACTTTTAATGGGAAAGTTGTGCCTGTTTCTCTGACATTAATCTTTGCACTTATGGCTGGAGAATGCTTATTGATAGAATTAAGTCAGATTTCAGCTGAAGACAATTCCTTTCCTTAGTTTTTATACACATCAATGAAGAAAATGCCTTCTCGCACAATTTTTATTTATTTATTTATTTTATTTGTTTCAATTTCTATACCGCCCTTCTCCAAATAGGACTCAGGGCGGTGAACAGCCAAAGTAAAAAACAGGACATACAAAATTTAAAAACAATTTAAAATAATTAGATATTTTGGCCGTAAATTAAAACAACCCAATTTAAAATCAATTTAAAATTTAACTCAAGCCAGCCCAGCTAGTTGAAATAAATAGGTTTTCATGGCCCGACAAAAAATCCGGAGGTCTGTTATTGTATGTATCTCTGGGGGGAGGTTGTTCCAGAGGGTGGGCGCCGCCACAGAGAAGGCTCTCCCCCTGAGGGTCGCCAGCCGACATTGTCTGGCGGACGGCACCCTGAGGAGGCCCACTCTGTGCGAGCGTACTGGCCGGTGGGAGGCTATTGGTGGCAGAAGGCGGTCTCGTAGGTACCCCGGCCCTAAGCCATGGAGCGCTTTAAAGGTGGTCACCAACACCTTGAAGCGCACCTGGAAGACCACCGGGAGCCAGTGCAGCTCGTGCAGGAGAGGTGTCACATGGAAGCGCCTCGTCGCCCCCATAATCCCCTGCGCGGGCCGCGTTCTGGACCAGCTGGAGCCTCCGGGTGCACCCCAGGGGGAGCCCCATGTAGAGAGCGTTGCAGTAGTCCAGGCGGGAAGTGACGAGTGCCTGAGTGACTGTGCGTAGGGAGTCCCAATCTAGAAAGGGGCGCAACTGGCGTATCAGGCGAACCTGATAAAAAGCCCCCCTGGCTACGGCCGTCAAATGATCTTCTAAAGACAGCTGTGTGTCCAGGAGGACGCCCAAGTTACGAGCCCTCTCCGTGGGGGTGAGTGATTCGCCCCCAATAGCCAGTGATGGCGTCAGCTGGCTATATCGGGATGCCGGAAGCCACAGCCACTCGGTCTTGGAGGGGTTGAGTCGGAGCCTGTTTCTCCCCATCCAGGCCCGCACGGCCTCCAGGCACTGGGACATCACTTCAAGGGCATCGTAGGGGTGGCCTGGGGTGGAGATGTACAGCTGGGTGTCATCAGCGTACTGATGGAACTCCACCCCGAAGCCACGGATGATCTCACCCAGCGGCTTTACATAAATGTTGAACAGAAGGGGCGAGAGGACTGACCCTTGTGGCACCCCACAAGCAAGGTGCCTCGGGGTCGACCGCTGCCCCCCTGTCAACACAGATTGTGACCGGTCAGAGAGGTAGGAGGAGAACCACTGCAGAACGGTGCCCCCCACCCCCACCCCCGCCAACCGGTGCAACATGATACCATGGTCGATGGTATCAAAAGCCGTCTAACAGGACCAGGATAGAGGAGCAACCCCTATCCCGAGCCCTCCAGAGATCATCCACCAACGCGACCAATGCCGTTTCTGTGCTGTGCCCAGGCCGGAAGCCAGACTGGAGCGGGTCTAGATAGACAGCTTCATCCAGGTACCGGGGAAGCTGTTGCGCTACCACACTCTCAACAACCTTCGCAACGAAGCGAAGGTTGGAGACTGGACAATAGTTAGCCAAAACAGCCGGATCCAGAGAGGGCTTCTTGAGGAGGGGCCTCACAACCTCTTCTTTCAAAGCGGCCGGCAGGACCCCCTCACTCAAAGAAGCATTAACAATCTTCTGGAGCCAGCCTCGTGTCACCTCCCGAGAATAACCTCCCATAATTCCACAATTATGTGGAACCAAATGGCAGTAACGCTACAAAAGTCCCCCCCCCCACTTCTGGGTACAGTTTTGCAACATGGCTCCAGAACTCTGTCAGTGTTCTTCATTAAAAATTTCCTTCAAATTGCAGTCTGATGTCAATTCCAGAAGTGCTTCTTGCTCTTGAGACGAAAGGTCAGAGTTCACAGCATTGTCCATAATGAAGAGCGATGCAACCCAACAAATTTCAATATCACATCCTCTTGACACGAATGGAAAATACAACGCAAACTCAGTGTGCAATTTTTCCAAGTGATTTTTGATGGTAGTTTCAATATCTTCAGTGTCAACAACAGAATTTAGTTCAATAAAGTCTGACACATTGGGAAATGATGCAATATTTCCTTTTTTTTTTTACTTAGCCTATCCACAGGGAGGTTTTCTTGTAGAATGCACAAACTTTGTCTTCCTTGATAAATACATTATGACTGTGGCCTTGCAGCGACCCATTAAGTTCATTTAGCTTTTTAAATATGTCAGCCAGTGTGACATTCTAGCATATATTTTAGAGTTTGCACAGGCAATATATCCACAGGAGAAAACATTTATGGCTTCCTAGTATACTGACATAATTATCATAGACTGTATTATAGCAAAAATGTAATTGCTCGAATGACTTTGAAAATAAAGGCAACTGGTTCATATCTTAAGATTCTGTAGAAACTGACAAATTACATTCTAAAATGTGGATTGTAAAAAAATTACTTTTGCAAAATCTAATATATGAGATCCTCTCAGAATTGGTAAACTAGCTGTCTCATGCATTTATACAAACATACTGGCTTTTTAAAAAAAGTGTGATAGTTTTAAAATAAAAGTTGCTGATATTAAAATGTAGTTTTTTAATCTTTAATCTTTTCTTTCTGAGTTAATTTGTAGTCTTTTTCTTGTTGAAAGAAATATACATGGGAGAAAAAAAAATCACCTGAAAAGTCCATATTAGAAGAGAACATCCAAACTTGATGTCTATGTCAGAAACGAGTAGACTTTTCTTCTAAATTATTTTTGTCAACAGCATGATGGTATCCTTGCTAACCTTATTTGGCACTAGTGAATAATTAGATACACAGGGGTGTGACTCCAATTGAAGGTGTTGGCACTGTAGCACTCTGTGAAAATGTTAACTATGAGGTTAACTCCAATTTTCTCTTCTTTAATTAAATGCACATGGTACTAATGAGGTAACCTACTGTTCCTTGATAGCACTAATTAGCTAAGAGGAGAGTATACTCTCACACTGCAATTTAAACCTAAAAATAAGGTTGAGATATGCTAATTGCAGGCAATTTAAAACAGCACAAGTTGTAGTACTAGTCATAATAAAGGAAACTGACTACTTTAAAGCTATGCAGCTGTAACTTTGCTTAAAATCAAAACAAAACAATCCACATAATTTTAGGATGATTTCCCAAGATGTTCAGAAAGCTCTTTCAAAATTAAATTATTTAGTAACAATGGTATTAAATACCTTTTATATTTTATACAATAATGCTTTATTAATTTACTTTTATTGTATATTAACACAGTGGAATTTCATAAACAGTGGAAGATTAACCTCATAACTGCTAGCCATTTTATCTGGGATAATGCCAATTATTTTAAATTCAGATCAAAAGGATCAATTATCACAAAAGTGAGCATTTATCTCAAAGTAATAAACTGTATATTATGTGTGGTATGGAATGGGATAGTATAAAATACAGATATAAAAGATAACAGTAAGAACAATATATGAATTCTAATATTTTTTTTTAATAAAAACAAGATACCGTACTTTAAAAACTGTCATCTGCTGCCACATTTTTGCTATGGGCATAGGTATTTCAAATCATAACTTCAAAGAAATTACTTGGACAAATTGTAATAAACTTATTATTATTACAGCACATTGATACAGTTAGTGATAACAGACAATTTTTGGTCTTTTGCTTTAAATTTGCCATATTTGAGTTCACAGAATGCAAACACAGCCATTTTTGCCAGGTAATACACCACTTGTGAAGCATAAACTCCAGATAGAATTGTGCTTCCAATTATAATTGCTCCTGAATACAGAAATGAATATATGTGCAAATGAAAGAAAATTTAAAAAGGAGCATCCCGTTCTTTTAATGAAGCCACAAGTAGAAATTTAAGTTTTTTTTTCATTTTATCTATAATTCTATCATTTGAAGATTACTACAGTTCTCCACTTTTTTTCTAAAATGGACAAAAGACTCCCTACATATATACTGTTCTTTTCTTGGTATATTTCATAAAGGGTAGTATTATAGGCAATTGGGATATAATTAACAATTAGAGGGAAGTGATTTATTTATTTATTATTTTATTTACTTCATTTATATCCTTCCTTTTTTATTTTTTATAAGCTCAAGATGGCAAAACTCCTTCCTCCACCTATTTCCCCCACAACGATTTTTTGTGCGTCTTTTAATGAGCCCGTAATCCTTTGCATCTGGGTGGAGTCAGAGCAACTGAATGAAACTGGCCAGATGCCCTTCATGTCACCAATACGGAGTTCGCTGCAGATATTTTCTCATTGTGCCCAGAGAGAGAAATATCTGCCAGTACCTAGGATCAAACTCACAGCCTCCTGATTATGAGGCGAAAGCTCCACCTCTAGGCCACTGCACCACTTCCAATCTTGTGAAGTAAATTAGATTAAAAGAGTGACTGGCTCAAAGTCACTCAGCCAGTTTTTCATGTTTATGTCTGTGGCAGGCTAGACTAGAATTCAGTGTCCTGGTTTCTAGCATGGTGCCTTAACAACTAGACTAAACTGGCTCATTCAACACTGAACACAAAATAAATCTAAACAGTATGATAGGGTCACTGCTAGAACCAACAAGTGCTTAAGGCTTGGAATAACAATACAAATATTTTAATTTACATTAGTGTGTTTCATTGAGTGAGGCATCATGATGCGATTATTCAGATTCTTCCAACCTGGAACTGTCATGTCCCAGGCAGAACCTTTCTGACTTCAGTTTATATGTTTCTTGAACTGCCTGTAAATAGCCTAACCAAAATTCTTGCCTGTTTTAATGTCAAATTTGCAAATCTTTCAAATTAGAACATTTTGTGGATAAACTATGAAGCGGCAATTTTTGAATAGTTAAAGCAGCTTTGCATCTCTCTCCCCTCCCCTCCCCTCTCCTCCCCTCCCCCCCACTCCATCAATTGCTTTGGAGTTGTTCCAGGCTGTTTTAATGACTTGAACCGGGGCACTGATAATGTGCTCCGAACAAACTTTTTCAAATGATGTTCACAGGCTTAATTTATATGCAAATGGGCCAGATTTACTCTGAAGGACTCTCTTATTTTTAGTAACAGAAAGTTTTAGAACTCTTATATCATCAAGGGAATGTGCAAATCTCTTGGTGGTACATGATTTAGGACAAAAACAAAACAAAATCAATTACTGAGCTGTGAAAAAAATAGAATTAATCTTGTATTTGAAATCAACATCTCAGTGGAATATAACATTGTCTTTATGGGATACACACAAATTAAATTAAACAGATAATGTCCCAACTCAAAATATTTGGCCTATTTAGAACTCTCTAAAAGTTAACCTTAAGATACAGAAAGTAAGCCAATGTGGTCTAAGTATTAAAATGTTGGACTAGAATGGAGAAACTTCAAGTTACTAATACCATGTTTCCCCAAAAATACAACATGTCCCAAAAATAAGCCCAAGCCTGATTTTTGGAGTGGGCATAAATATATGCCCTCCCCTAAAAATAAGCCCTACTGGGCATGGCCAGCACAGGAGGTAGCCCTTCCCTTTCCAGGTCACCTCATGGACGTTCAGCCCTATAATTGCTGCCCGCTGATCAGCTGAGTCAGCAAGGGCTGTGCAACTTGGTCCAGATCTCCAGAGTACCTCCCCAGCTGCCAGCCTCCTTCCCCTTTTCCTGCCAATCTTTCTTTACTTGGGATCACAGCACAGACACACATCCCCAAAATGCTCCATCCGAAGCCTTCAGCCTTGCAATCTTGGCAGGGATGTCTCTGCTGTGATCCCAAAGAAAGGACACTTTTTTTTTCCTCTGCTAATCGTTCTTTACTTGGGATCGCAGCACAGATGCCCCTGCCAGAATTGTAAGGCTGAAGGCTTCGGAGCATTTGGGGGATGTATGTCTGTGCTGCGATCCCAAAGAAAGGACAGGCTGCAGGAAAATCCCCCCCTTTTTTTTCCTGCCGATCGTTCTATACTTGGGATCGCAGCACAGACACACTTCCTCAATTGGCTGCAAAAGCCGTGATTCTTGCTGTCTCTTCCCCCCACTTTGCCAGGCATGGCAGGGCTTCCTGCCCCTCGCTTCTCCCCCCCCACCCCTCCCCACCTGCCACCCCCAAATTGTGCCCCAAAATAATAAGACCCCCAAAAATAAGGCCAAGCCCTTATTTCAGGGTTCAAAAAAATATAAGACAGGGTCTTATTTTCGGGAAAACATGGTAGTCTTTAACCAGTTACTTATATTTCTGACTGAAATATTACAAGCTTGTTCTGAAAGCTCAAATGAAGAATATTTGCATAATGCAAATCTTCTTGGATGCGGAGAAGGCCTTTGATAGAGTGGATTGGAATTTTCTATTAAAGACTTTAAAAAAGATGGACTTTGGGGATCAATTTATACAGGCGGTTTCAGCAATTTATCAAGAACAAAAGGCACAGATTATTAATTTTAATATTTTTAATTTTAATTAAGATTTTAATATTGAAAAAGGAACAAGACAAGGTTGTCCGTTATCCCCATTGTTATTTATTTTAACATTAGAAGTCTTGTTGAATAAAATACGGGACTCGAGTATCTTGAAAGGAATAGTGATAAGGCAAGAGGATTACAGAATAAGGGCATTTGCAGATGATCTGGTTGTTACCCTAACACAGCCGATGGAATCAATAATCCAGATGAAAGACATTATAAAAGACTATGGTACAGTATCAGGATTTAGATTGAACCAGAAAAAAACTAAGATGATAGTTAAAAATATGACACAAGATCGAAAACACGAACTTGAAAGCAAGGCAGGTTATGAGATAGTACCAAAGGTTAAATATCTAGGAGTTCAGGTTGCAGAATCAAATATGAAACTGTTTCAAAATAATTATGAGGTGTTGTGGCGAGATGTACAGAAAGATATGGAGACTTGGAAAAAAATGCAGCTGTCTCTACTTGGAAGAATAGCAGCAGTTAAGATGAACATTTTGCCAAGATTTCTTTTTTTGTTTCAAATGATTCCGGTGCTTAAAAGTGATAAACAATTGAAAGAATGGCAAAATGGACTGAATAAGTTTGTCTGGAACGAGAAAAAACCGAGAGTGAAACTGAAAATTATGCAAGATGTTCCAGAAAGGGGAGGTCTTAAACTTCCAAACCTATAATTATATTATGAAGCAGCAGCTTTGACCCAAGCAAGTGATTGGTTTGGAAGGAAAAAGACTGGAATATTGAATATAGAAAGCTTTGATCTTGAATTTGGTTGGCATGCTTACTTATTTTATGAGAACAAAGTGGATAAAGTATTTAAAAGCCACATACTTAGAGACTCCCTGATGAGAGTTTGGAAGAAGCACCGACTCAAATGGGATTACAAAATACCACTATGGCTGGATCTTGGTCATATCATGTGGAATACAAATATAATGTCACTCGGGGGGGTTTTATACAAAGAAGTTCTTTTTGCAGGTGCGGGCAGATGGCAACTGAAGACTTTAGAAATGCTGTTGGAAGAAGGGATTAATTTAACTTGGTTACAGTATAATCAACTTCAATTGAGATGGAAAGAGGACCAAAAAACTGGTATAATGATGCATGAGGAAGAATTGGCTAGACATATAAAAGAGAAAGGTCCAATACATATTAAAAGGCTTTATAATGTTTTGTTAGAAAGGGATTCAGAAACTGAATTGGTTAAAGACTGTATGATTAAGTGGGCACAAAATTTTGCAGAACCAGTGATGTTGGAAACATGGGAAAAAATATGGGTTCAGAATGTTAAATTTACACAGTCGCAGAATTTGAGGGAAAATTTTTATAAAATGTTTTATAGATGGCATTTAGATCCTAAGAAATTGTCGTGCATGTACCCTAATGTTCAACCAAAATGCTGGAGATGTGATTGCTTAGATGCCACATATTATCATGTGTGGTGGACTTGTAAGAAAGTGAAGGCTTTTTGGATAAAAATTTGGTGGGTTATGCAGAATGTTTTGAAGAAAAAAAATCAGTTTTCTCCACAATTGTTTTTATTGGGTATAGTTAAGGGTTTTACATTGGGTGAAACAAAACTGATATTGTATATGATAACAGCAGCGAGATTACTGATAGGTCAATATTGGAAAAATGAAGCTATGCCCACTATTGAGGAATGGACTTTGAAGATGGCCAGCTTTGCAGAGATGGCGAAGATTTCAGCATATCTAAAAGATCGCTCACAAGAGACTTATGAATGGGAGTGGAAAAAGTGGATAGATTATGTGCAGAATAAATATCAAACTAGGAAATATCAGATAGCTTTTAACTGAAGGTATTATATAAAGATAGAAATATTTGAATTTTGTGAAGATGTGAAAAATATACAGGGGGTGGAGGGGTTCAAGTTTTATAAAAAGGGGATTTTGATTTGGATTATATTCTGTGGAAGTCCGGGGGGGAGGGGTGGGTTAGGGGGGGTTAGGGAGGGTTAGGGAGGTTAGGGAGGGTTGGGGGGGGGGGAAACTGGAGAGAAAATGTAATTGTAAAACTTTTTCAATTAAAAAAAAAAGAATATTTGCATAATGCCTTGATATTTACTACATTTACTCAGAAGTTCAATAGATCTTATTGTAAGATAAATTGTACAGGAGTACAGGCTCAACTTAAATTGCAGACTTAAATTGCTATTTATTTAAATCTTCTGTTCTTTTCATATACATACAGAGAAAGAATACTGTTTACCTGTTTTAGATTAGATTATTAAAGTGTGAATCCGTAGATGGAAAAAAAATAATATATCTTTGCCCTGATTGATGAAACCTGTGAACTTCAGAGAGAAACCTTTTTTTAACTGTAAACTTTTTACCTTGAGCAGGCAGACAACACAAACACTACCTTCAAAAAAATCAACGTAATAATATTCTGTTCAAATTCCATAATTCCTTCATGATAAAATAACCAAGATAATGTCCTGGTTTAATTTATTGGTATAGATCATCTCATCATTCATTCATACTAAATGTTTGTTTTTAACAATTCGAGATTCTAGATTTAACTGTATATGCCAATTCATAGGGAAAGCCTCAGTGGGATTCAAATAATTTAACAACCAGTTCTCTGCCCTAATAACCAGCTGGGCAGGCATGGCTGGGTGGTCATGTGACTGGGTGGCGTGGCCAACTCAACATCACTCATGTCGAGGGGTGCCTTGCCTTGCCAAGGCTCTCTTCGCCACACCCGGCCCTGCCTCACCCCTCTCCTCCCCGCCACTCCTTGTCATGCTTGGCCTTTTCTCTCCTCAACTTACAACCACAATTGAGCCCAACATTTATGTTGCCAAGTGAGAAATTTTTTAAATGAATTTTGCCCCATTTCATGATTTTTCTTGCCACATTTGTTAAGTGAATTGCTTCAGTTGTCAAGTTAGTAACATGCCTGTTAAGTGAATCTCACTTCCCCATTGAGTTTGCTTGTCAGAAGGATGCAAAAGGGGATCACATGACCCTGGGAGACTACAACAGTCATAAATGTGAGACAATTGTCCACCATCTGAATTTTTATCATGTGACCATGGAGATGCTGCAAGTCGTAAATGTGAAAAATGATCATAAGTCAGTTTTTTCAGTGCAATTGTAACTTTGAATAGTCACTAAGTGAACTATTGTAAATCAAGGATTACCTGTACAAAAAATTCAAATAGCTTCTTTGCTTGCAAAAAGCTGCCCTAAATACCAATCAGTAGATTAGAAATGGGGGAATACATACTGAAGATCAATGAGTCACAGCCATCATGGAAACTTAAACCATTCTGTCAAAATACTTTCCTTTTCATCAGCAATACCTGCAACCTGGAGTTACAAATCAGGCAGGGTGTCAGAGCACCTTGAGGAATTAAAATAGTTAAAATGCAATGATAACTATCAGCAGCCAACTCTTGCTCATAAAGAGAGGTCATCTAAGCTCTCCAGAAAGTGGGTGGGCATACTTGGGGCTACAAATTAACAAAGTATACAGGGGACCCAGGTTCAACTCTCTGCCCTCCCAGGCTTGTCAGGATCACAATAAAATTAGTATATGCCACAGATATCTAAATAAACTTCAAGCCTGGAGCCATGTTACTAAGCTTTATTATCAGAGAGAAAAGTAAAACAAATTGGAGGGAGGATCCACACCCCTACCTCCTTTTTTTTTTTTTTTTAAATCTTACTATCAGTGAGCAATCACTTGGTTAATCCTTGGCCACTCCGAAGCAATGCAAGAGACTCCTATCCCAAAAGTGCTTTTTCAAGAGGCAACTGGACTTTCTGGAAACTAAGAAAGTCCAGTTGCCTCTTGAAAAAAGCACCTTTGGGAAACCATGACCTGGCTGACTGAAGAATTCCCATAGATAAGACACTCCTGTGCTCAGTGAACTGACAAAGCACCCTTTCCCACCCAGGAGAAGCAATCCTTAGATCCATTTGCACCACTTAGATACTAGCTCAGTGATGGCTAACCTTTTTGCCATTGCGTGCCAGGAGAGGGGGGGGCGGGGGAGGGTCATGCGCACACGTGCCCACATGCATGCGTGCACAACCCCCTCCCCCCTCCCCCCCGCTCCTGGCACATGATGGCCTGGTAGGCCCGTTTTTCTTTCTTACCTGGTTCCAGATCCTCTCTGTGTATCTGGGAATGGCGAAAACAGCCTTTCCCACTCCCTTGGAGGCCCTACAGAGGCTGAAAAGGCCCATTTCCCAACTCCCGGTGGGACAGGAAGTGACATTTTTTGCTGTCCCCAGCCTCCAGAACTTCTCTAGGAGTCTCTAGGAGCCTCTCTAGGAGTCTCTGGAGGCTGGAGACAGGAAAAAAAGTCACTTCCTGTCCCACCGGGAGTGGGGAAATGTGCCCTTTGAGCCTCCGTAGGGCCTCCAAGGGAGTGGGAAAGGCTGTTTTCGCCGTTCCCAGATACACAGAGAGGATCTGGAGCCAGGTAAGAAAGAAAAACGGGCCTTCCCCACCCACCCCCAGGCCCTCCAGAGGCAGGAAACAGCCTGTTTCCCTACTTCTGGTGGGCCTAGAAGGCCCGAAAATCAGCTGGCCAGTGCGCGCATGCGCCCCAGAGCTGAGCTGGCGTGCCCACTAATATGGCTCCGTGTGCCACCTCCGTGGTTCGCCATCACGGTACTAGCTGGTCTCACTCACCTCACAAGATATCCTAAGGAAACCATCCAGATTTAAGGAAAGATTGTGTTGGAGGGAAGAGGGAAAGATGCGGCTTAAAAAATATTTTTTTTTCTAGGGAGCATTGCTTAACTCAATCAGGCAGGCAGTGGTGGTCTGAAAAGATTACCTAACTGCTTTTCCATCAGTGTGGGGGAGGAGACTTCCCGAAGCCACCCTTTTTTTGTAACAAACAAACAAAGAAGCCAAAGACTATCCAGATTGATCCATTTAGAGAAGATTATAGATCCAGGGAAGAAAGAGGACCGTTATCGCCCCCTCCCACCCTTAATTGGGGATGGAGGAGGAAGGAATGGCTGGGAGGGGATTCATCCATGTTGAAAGTACACCCCAAAAGAACAGTGCCAGGAATCACTAAAGCTTAAAACAACTCTTCCCCTTTAAAAAACTCAAGCCCTGGAATAAAAGTACCAGCAAAAGAAGAAGAAAAAAACTCCAGAAAAGCTGCTCAGGCTATAGAAAGTCTGGGGATACTGCCAAGAACCATTACAATGTAAAAATGCTTAACCACAAAGGCAGTTTCTGAAAACACTTAAGCAGGGCAATAAAGATAAGCAGGATTAGGCTAGAAATAACACACAGAGGCACACTAGAAATTATTCTTCCTGCCTTCCTGACAGGATTAACCCCTTAAAGTGGGAAAAACAAAAAGCTGTTGAAGAAGATTTCTTCCAACAGCCGGTTCACCGAACTGCTCAGAAAGTTAACAACCGGTTCTCGTGAACTGGTGCAACCAGCTGAATCCCACCACTGGAAAGTCTCCAGAGCATGGCTTCTGGAATTCTTTCTAATTCTTTATTAGTAACAGCATAGGATGTTACTGCATGGCACAGGACCAGCTTCTCTGTGGGATTTCTCCTCCTTGATTACATATATCTGTTCTATCAGTCCAGCAGGATAACATATTGAGCTATGGTAGCAGAGAGGTTAAAGTGCAGCATTACAGGCAAACTCTGCCCACAGCCTGGAGTTCGATTCTGACAGGGCTCAAGGTTGACTCAGCCTTCCATCCTTCCGAGGCTGGTAAAATGAGGATCCAGATTGTTGGGGGCAATATGCAAAAATGCTTCTTTTTTGTAAACCATTCAGAGACTGCTATAAAGCTTTATGGGGTGATATGTAAGCCTAAATGCTATTGCTATTACTAAATGCCTTGTTGCAGGTCCCATCTACTGAAGAGATTGAGAGATGAGCCTTTTCTGCCATGGCACCCATCTTTGGAACATCATACCCCCTCTCCCCATGGTGAGGTTAGCTCCAGTACTTGTGTTGTGGCCCGTCAGCGGCCTGTGCAGCTAGTAGCTGATTCCAACAGCGAGGAGGCTGGTGTGGTACTGCACCAGCAGCCTGTGCAGCTGGCAATTGAGTCAGACAATGAGGAGGCTGGAGAAGATGTGGTGTGAGAGGTGGGGATTCAGCCAGGGCCTTCAGAACCTCCCGAAGCTCCCATAAGTGAAGAGGAAGAAGAGGAGGAGCCTCTTCTCGATGCATGGGCGCGCAGAGCTGCCAAAAGACAGGAGTGGCTCCTCAGGAGGAGGTCTCCTCGAGAGAAAGGCTTGGGGCTAATTGGCCACTCCCTTAGCCTATTTAAGAAAGGACAATGACTGAAGCAATTTGCAGGGAACAACTTCATTCACTCTTCTTCGCATCTTGATCTTAGTTCCCTGCAAGTTGCTTCTGGGCTTTCTGACAACCATAGTAAGATTACGATTATTTATTCTTTGGATTCTTGTAGGCTGTTAAGAAAGTTAATTAACAGCCTTTGTTTGAAAAAGACTGATTTAATTTAGTAAACTAAGGTTTGTACAGACTTTGTGTGTGCTGCATTCTTTGGGGTCTGAAGCTGGGGCAGAACAGTTTGTTCCTGCCTGAAAACACACACACAAACCTTGATTAAGATAGAGCAGCTGAGGGAAGAGAATGTGCAGCTTTGGCAGCAGTTAGCTGTGATGGCTGGCCAGCTGGCTCAGCTTCAAGCCCAAATGGCGTCATCTGCTCCTCCTCCTCCTCCTCCTCCTCGGAGAAACTGCCCGGTAGCTGTGCCAGACAGCTGGCACAGCTGGTAATTTGGAAATGTTCCCAGCTTTCCTTGGACAATGCAATTTATTCATGAGTTTGCGAGCAGAGGATTTTCCCAATGATTGAGATAAAGTCAGATTCATTATCAGCCTGCTCTCTGGCTCTGCAGCTCATTGTGCCACACCCCTGTTGGTCCAGAACAGTCTGTTGCTTAATGACTTTCGGGAGTTTTGTGAGCACTTGCGGCAAATGTACGAGGACACTAACAAAGCACAAACATCCACCAGATGATTGAAGTCCTTGAAGCAAGGCCAGCTACCCCTACAGGAATACATCAGCGAATTCCGTTTGCTAAGCCAGGACTCGGCCTGTAATGAGGCAGCACTTTTGGATGTATTCCAGGAGGGTTTGTCAGAGGCGTTACAGGATAAGTTGGCTAGAGTGGACATTCCTCCGACTCTTAACGAGCTGGTTCGTCTGTGCCTCAGAATTGATGCGAGGTTACAGTGGCGGCCGTCTCGTCGTGCCCACCAGGAATCCTGTGTGAACCCAGTTGTACGTGAGGCTCCGGCTCCAAGGGAGGAGCCCATGGAAATCGGTGCGGCCAGATCTTGCCTGTCCATAGCTGAGAAGGAGAGACAATGGGCAGGGAGGGTTGTGCTTATATTGTGGGGGGCCTGGACACTTCGCTGCCTCTTGCCCCAAGAAGCGACGTGGGGCGTCGGCTCCTGGTCCTGCACCACAGTCTACCCTGTCGGGAAACGGCCAGAGCCCAATCTAGGGGAGACCCTGGGTCGGGCACATACCAACACCGGCTCACGCCCTACGGAGGTGGATTCTGGACGCCCTTGTCATTTGATTTTGAACACCAAAGTTTTCATTGCCAATAACCCCTAAGGGATCCTGGCTCATGCTTTGGTGGACTCCGGCGCGATGACCAATTTCATGGATGAGGCGTTTGCTAATCACTTTGCCGTTCCCCTGTATCCAGTGGATCCTCCCATGATCGTGGAGACCATTGATGGTCGGGTGCTTCTGTCGGGGCCGATTAAGGCTGCTACTCAACTTATGCGTCTGACCGTCGGTAAGCATGAGGAGGCCATCCAATTTTATGTCACGTCCGGATTACATTTTCCTTTGGTTTGGGGGCTGGCTTAGCTTCGGACTCATGATCCACACATCCTTTGGTCCCAGAATTTCATGTCGTTCCTGAGCCTGCAATGTGTGGATCATACTTGTTAAGTCTGCGCAAGCCAGGTGCAGGGTCCACCTGCGATATTTTTGCCTGCTGACCTCTCGGACTTCGTGGACATTTTTAGCGAGAAAGAGGTGAACCAATTGCCCCCACACTGGTCATATAATTGTCCCATTGACTTAATTGCGGATGTACCGCTCCCTGCAGGGAGGTTGTATTCTATGTCGGACCCTGAATTGACTGCGTTAAGGGAATTTGTGGACAAAAACTTGGCCTGGGGTTTTATTCGGCCCTCGTCATCGCCCTTGTCCACTCTGGTCCTCTTTATCAAGAAGAAAACCGGAGACTTGCAACTGTGCTGCGATTACCGTAAGCTAAACGCCATTACGGTGCATAACCGGTATCCTTTACTCTTGATTCTTGAAAACTTAGAGAGACTTCGGGAGGCTACCGTGTTTACCAAGTTGGATCTGCATGGCATGTACAATCTGGTTCGGGAACAAGAAGGGGATGAATGGAAGACAGCGTTCAGCACCAGGTATGGCCATTTTAAATATACGGTCATGCCGTTTGGATTAACCAATGCTCCCACTGTCTTCCAGCATTTTATGAACGATATTTTCCGGGATCTTTTGGATCAGTTTGTTGTGGTTTTTATCTTGATGACATCTTGATTTACTCGACATCCCAGAAAAGCCATCTCCAACATCTCCGACTGGTATTGCAATGGCTTCGGGAACACCAGTTATATGCGAAGCTGGAGAAATGCCGATTCTACCAGACAACCATTGACTTCTTGGGCCATTGCATTTCTCCCAAGGGCATAGTGATGGATTGGAGCAAGGTGGATGTGTTGAGAAGTTGGCAACCTCCCCGTCGGGTGAAAGATGTTCAGCGACTCCTTGGGTTCGCTAATTATTACCGGACATTCATCCCTGGCTTCGCCACTTTGACCGTACCCCTCACTCGACTCCTGCAGAAAAAAGTCCCGTTCCAGTGGGGCACCCCCGAGCAGCAAGTGTTCCTGGCCTTAAAGCAGGCCTTCATGAAAGAGCCAATTCTTAATTGTCAGGCATGCCTCCTTTCAACACTCAAGAAAGAAAAACTCCGACTCCATTTTCATAGAGAAAAGTACTTTTACTGAGTGAGAACTGAATGCAACCAAAGAAAAGCAAGGTCTGAAGCAAAGGCGTGAAAATCACATATAGAAAGCATCCCCCCTAACTGTCAAGTGTAAATCATCCAATCCACAGGTTCTCCAGGGGTCATGTGGGTGCAAACATCTGGCACTGTCATCCTCTTGCTATGCCACAACCGTTGACCTTGAGACATTATCAGCTTCAAAGAAAACGCTGCAGCAAAGTTTTTCTTTCCTTCTCCTCCAGCTCACTTCCCCCCTCCCAAGAAATCCAATAGCTCCCCCATCCCCCCATTTCATAGCAGCCGAGCAAGTAAGCAATGAAAGAGCGGAGGCTGACACTGACCGTCACCATCCATTTGTGGTGGAAACAGACGTGTCGGATATCATGGTCAGAGCGGTGTTATTACAGGCTCACGTGGCTGGTGGTACTCTTTTTCCTTGCGCATACTATTCCTCGAAATTGAATTCTTCCAAGCGCAATTATACCATCTGGGAAAAAGAGCTACTGGCCATTAAGACCGCATTCAAGATCTGGAGACATCACCTCGAGGGGGCCCAACATCAAGTGGAAGTCTGGACGGACCACAAGAATCTGGAGTTTCTGCAGACCGCGCGGAAACTCAATCAACGACAGATCCGGTGGTCCTTCTTTTTTACCCGCTTCAACTTCAAAGTGACGTACATTCCGAGTGGGCGCAATCAATAAGCAGATGTGCTCGGGTTAGGAAACCCAAATATCCCCAAGTCAAGGACCCGCTTCCGCCTTGGACAATTCTTCCAGTCGAGTCATTCGCTGCCATCCAGGAACCTGTCGATCTACGGATTCAGACCCAGGAGGCACAGCAGCAGGACACCTACGTCGATCTTTGGAAGCATGAAGTAGGGCCCAACTCTCCCTGGACATTTACCGACAATCTCTTGAGGTATTGGGAGAGACTTTATGTACCATCAGGGCCGCTTCGGGGTCTTATATTTTCCTGTGGAGGTGGTCATCAATCCAGTGACCTACCGCCTGACCCTGCCTGGGTCTTTGAGGATATACCCTGTGTTTCATCGATCCCTCCTGGTTCCTGAATGGCCTACCTGTCCACTCCGCCAACTTGACCATCCTCAGCCGGTGTCCCGTGACAGAGATGAATCACTCAAGTACAAGGTCACTAGCATTCGAGACTCCCAGTGGATGAAGGGTCGGTTCCAATACCTCATCAAGTGGAAGGGGTATGGGCCGGAGGACTTCACATGAGAGGATGCAACCTCTGTTCATGCTCTAGATCTTGCACGCGCTTTTCACGAGCAGTTCCCATCCCGACTGCATCCAGATCGACAGACTTGGGGGAAGGGCCCTGTGGTGAGGGATAGTGTTGTGGCCCGTCAGTGGCCTGTGCAGCTAGTAGCAGATTCTGACAGCAAGGAGGCTGGTGTGGTGCTGCGCCAGCAGCCTATGCAGCTGGCACTCGAATCAGACAATGAGGAGGCTGGAGAAGATATGGTGTCAGAGGCAGGGATTTAGCCAGGACCTTCAATGCCTCCTGAAGCTCCCATAAGTGAAGAGGAAGAGCCTCTTCTCGATGCACGGGCTCGCAGAGCTGCCAAAAAGCTTGGGGCTAATTGGCTACTCCCTTAGCCTATTTAAGGAAGGACGACTGAAGCAATTTGCAGGGAACAACTTCATTCACTCTTCTTCGCGTCTTGATCTTAGTTGCTTCTGGGCTTTCTGCCAACCATAGTAAGATTACGATTATTTATTCTTTGGATTCTTGTAGGCTGTTAAGAAAGTTAATTAACAGCCTTTGTTTGAAAAAGACTGATTTAATTTAGTAAACTAAGGTTTGTACAGACTTTGTGTGTGCTGCATTCTTTGGGGTCCGTAGCTGGGGCAGAACAACTTGTGACTTTCTGGAAATACCTAAAAACATTTTTCTAAGAAACCTGAGGAATCCCCTAACAATAGGGATTCTGCGTACTGGTTGCATCATGTTTAACATCCTGATGTGTCCTCTCTGACAAATCTTTTTTTATATTTGTTTAATTAATTTGAGAATTCTTTGGAATATGTTTTAATTGTGGTTTTAGCTTCTTTTTTACCATCCTTCCCATATTTATTTTTCATGGTAAATATGCATATGGTATTTTATTAGCAATTCTTGAAACCAAATGCATGTTTCAAAGGACACAGCCATAGATCTAACATCATCAATTATTGTGTCTTCAATCTATATAAGTTTATGTTCCTGCATTGTATAAGAATTTAGCCAGCATTTTAGAATGCTTCAAATGCAAACTCTCTGATTACAATCTAATATAAAGAATAAAAATCAGGATCAGATATTTAGGACAGGTAATCCCGGGTTACGAGCATTCCCTTAGCGAACATTCAAAGTTACGCGAAAAGCATCCCCTAGTGTTTATGAACAACTCCCAAAACTATGAATGTTGCAGTGCCATGGCAGTTGTTCGCTCTTATGAATGATTGCAGAGGCTCTGCAACATTCACCCTGGCTATTCCCCCCTTCCCTCTCCCCACGCCAGGTCTCCATAGGCAGTAGGGCTTTGTATACCCACCTTACAAAGATCTAGACAGCCTTCGCTTTCTTGGCCTTCAGTGTGTATGCTTTCCCCAAGGTCTCTGCCAAAGAGAAGCTCCGTTTTCAAGTGCCCCATTTGCATGCAGATGAAGTTTGCAGTCTCCATCAGGACACCACGTGTTTGAGTGACCCTGGGGTAGTTGGAAATGGAGTATTGTTGCATGACCTGATGGAGACCTGACACAGATTGGAAACTTTGTCTGCATGCAGCAATGTCTGCATTGCTGCATGCAAATAAAATAAGATTCCTAATAAGATTTGATTGCTATGACTATCATTAAGTGTTGTACCTTATGATTCTTGATGAATCTTATCTTTTCTTTTATGTACACTGAGAGCATATGCACCAAGACAAATTCCTTGTGTGTCCAATCACACTTGGCCAATAAAGAATTCTATTCTATTCTAAATGGAGCTATTTGCTCCATTTCCAATCGCCACAGGATAGCTCAAACACTTGTTACCCTGACGGAGACTGCAAACTTCATCTGCATGGAAATGTGGAGCTTGAAAACTGAACGAAAAGCTCCATTTTCAAGCACCCCATTTCTATGTAGATGAAGTTTGCAGTCTCCATCAGGGTGACAAGTGTTTAAGCGACCCTAGGGCAGTTGGAAACAGAGCAATTCGCTCCGCTTCCAAAGCGCCCCAGGGCTGCTCAAACACTTGTCGCACTGACAGAGACTGGAAAATTTGTCTGCATGGAAATGGGGTGCTTGAAAATGGAACAAAAAGTGCAATGTGAGTTCACTGCCTCAGAGCCTCACTTCGTGTAAACACTTTTCCACACGGAGCCTGGAAGCCTTTGGAGGAGACTCACTAAGGCTGCCCGCCGCTCCAGAAGTGGCAGGCAGGGTCGGTGATAAGAGAAGCTGAGCAGGACGCACTCATCCTGCTCTTTCTCTGTTCTTGCCGCTTTCCGGGAGCAGGCAAAGAAACAGAAATGCTGGAGAGGAAACAGATCTTTACAAGGTAAGTGACTCAGCACAGCAGATTGGGGGGCAGAGAAGCAATTGAGGGGAGCATGAGGTATTTCACAGGATCAGGGAAGGCCTTATGTGGTCTGAACCAGGTGGCCTGTTCCATCACTAGGCCACCCATGGCCTTCCCCACCCTGAGATATCTCATGTGCACGAGCCTCACATTCTATTAGTGAGTGCATGGGCGAAAGGAGGGAGTGATCACATTCAAGGTAAGAGATTCACTCCCACAAATTCTTGGGTTACGAATGGAATGGACAGGCTCCATTACATTTGGAACTTGAGGACAACCTGTATTACATTATTTTTCAAATTAAATTGTGTTGCTGCCTGTACTTTGAAACATTACATATTTGGAGTGATTAACTTTCAATTGTAATTGCTGAAGGACAGTTTGTACATTGATTAGCTTTATCCATATCACTACTTAACATAACTGTTTGCAATTATTTAAACAACGCATCAGAATAACTGGGTATCAATCCATACAATCTTTGTTTTTTAACTTCACATACTTGTAGAAAGCTTTACACATATTTATACTGCTACTTTTTTACAGATGCTTACATCTGAGAAATAAGCATGCATATGGGGCTAAAAAAAGCATAGTCCTGCAATATACAGTTCAATATTTTCTGCATATATATCATTAAGCATCCAATTAAAACAAAATAGATTCCTAAGTCAGTGTTGCCATAATAAGTAAAGATAGTCAAGCTCAATGAAAAATGAATGTTGAAAACTGATCACCTAAGTTTGATGAAGATTTCATTGCAATGATTAGCAAATGTCAAAAAAGTACAACAGTATTTCTACATAGCATTTACTAAACAAATCACTACAAAAGTGTCAAAATCAGAGGTTTTTTAAAATATATAAACTTATTATCCAATAGTAGCTTTCAAGAATAAACCTAATTTCCATTTAAAATAAGAGTATGGCCTACTCTTTAAAAGCATGGTGATAAACACACCAATTTGACAATTACATTAATATAGCTATTTGCATAATCTGCTTTCTACACCTGTTTTTAATTTGAAGCAGCTGCACGACAAATCACATCACAATAATCTGAATGGATAACTGGTTGTGCACTCTAATTTATGCACTCTAGCATTTTCCCTGAGGGTTACTTTTAAAGCAGCATAAGACACCCTTTCTCTCTTTCCTTTTTTTGGTCGGATTACTTATATTTAGCACCAATAACAATGTAATAATGAACATTTGAGTCTTTTTCATTGTGTTCAGTTTCTTCTGACAATGGTCATTTTATTAGTTTAAGAAATATTCAACTCAATATTATTCTAGATTATTAGGCAAATGTATCTCCTACAAAATATATTCAAGTAATAAAAAGCCAAACCATGTAGACTGAAAAATATTCACATGCTATTTACAGACAAAAAGTTAATAAGCTTCAGTGTAACATGTTACAATTTGCACCATTACTAACACATCTATTGGATGCTTTATAACACATCTATTGGATGCTTTATATGCTGCTTTTTGCTGTTATTTTTTTTTTAAATTTTGAGGCTTTAAATTTAAAACTAGTGACCTTTAAAACAATGAAATTCCTCACTGATCATTGATCATAAATTCATTTTCCTTAGCATTAGAACCAGTGGTGAAATGCTACCGGTTCGCACTGGTTCAGGCAAACCAGTAGTGATAAAAAACTACCGCTTCCTCCAAATCGGTATTTCCGATGATCAGCTGTGCTGCGTGATTTAAAATCGCTAGAAAGCAGGAAATCCTGCTTTCTAGTGAATCTAAATCGTGCAACACAGCTGATTCCCCCCTCGCTACTCTACTTACCTTCCCAAGCCTCCTT
This sequence comes from Pituophis catenifer annectens, assembly GCF_029215685.1. Taxonomy (NCBI): domain Eukaryota; kingdom Metazoa; phylum Chordata; class Lepidosauria; order Squamata; family Colubridae; genus Pituophis; species Pituophis catenifer. Next base: position 28,956,167 of record NW_027256887.1, read on the forward strand.
TTGGCACGTTCTGTGTATGCACTGTGCGTTTGGTGTGCACTGTGCATGCACGCAGCGTGCATTTGGTGTGCACGCTGGTGAGAATAAAGCAGACAGAAGAGAAAGAATGAGAGAAGACAATATAAAGACCTGCAAATAGAAATATAATGACTATGGCAAAGAAAAGCAAAGGTACTATCAATAGTAATAGAAGCCTTGGGTGCAATTTCAAAAACACTACTGTCAGTGAAAAATATCCAGTTTGAACATCTGGCTGGTTGTGCGACCAATCATACTAATAACAGTATCCAACATTATTTGGAAGAAAATATTCTTCAGCAGAACAGAAAGGAAATAAAAGGAAAAGCAGTGATACAAAAGATCAACTTCTGATTTATGTTTTGAGAGAATTGCAAATGCCCAAAAAACATTTACATATTGTCTTGATTAATTATAAAAAGGCGTTTGATTTATTATCACATAGTTGGATCATCAAATATTTGGAAACAGCTGGTGTCAGTAAAAACAATAGAATGTTTATAGAAAAAATAATGAAGCAGTGGAAGACTGAATTGATGCTTGGACATGAAAGACATGGGCTTGTCAACATTTGGAGATGTATCTTCCAGGGTGACTCATTAACATCTTTATTATTTGTTATTGCTGTGATTCCACTTTCAGTGATTTTGAAAAAAACAAATCCTGGCTACCGAATAGCAAAAAATAGTTAACAAAATCTCACATTTGCTTTATATGGATGATCTGAAGCTTTATGGAAAAATCAGAAATTGAAATTAATTTGATGATTGACAATTTTTTAATACTTTATTTAAATTTGTGTTCAAATGGAGATGCACACTGCACATGTGGAACAGTAGTGAAATCCAAATTCTTTTACTACCGATTCTATGGGTGTGGCTTGGTGGGCGTGGTATTGCTTGGTGGGCATGGCTTGGTGGGTGTGGCAGGGACAGATACTGCAAAATATCCATTCCCACCCCACTCCAGGGGAAGGATACTGCAAAATCCCCATTCCCTCCCCACTCGTAGGAGAAGGATATTGCAAAATCTCCATTCCCACCCCACTCTGGGGCCAGCCAGAGGTGGCATTTGCCAGTTCTCCAAACTACTCAATATTTCCACTACCGGTTCTCCAGAACCTGTCAGAATGGACGTTGCTTACCTGAACATCTCTTTTATGCTTGCTGCGAAGACATCCCTATGTCTGGGTTAGCACCACTCTCATTTGTCCAACTGAGTGCCAATCATTCCCTCTGAAGCTGGTCACGCCCACCTCTTCGGTATCTCAGCAGTCTTTTTCACGAAGTCGACTCCGTCACAGACAAGAATGGACACCAATAAGCCAAACGGATACCGCCTCAGCTGTAGAGAGAAACAAGAAGAAAACCCACCCAAGGCCAGGAACCAGCGAGATCACGGGAGGGATGGAATGTCTTTGCAGCGAGCATAAAAGGGACGTTCAGGTAAGCAACGTCCATTTTCCTGACTTGCTGCTCAGACATTCCTATGTCTGGGACATACCCAAGCTGGAGACCCTGGGCGGGAATCGCCGACTAGTGCTGGCCATGGGGAGAAATTACCAATTGTAAAACGCCTGTCAAAGGCAGCATCAGCCGAAGCATACACATCCAAACGGTAATGCCTAACAAACGAAGAAAGTGATGACCAAGCAGCAGCTCGGCAAATGTCATCTATAGAAGCCTGAGTAGCCCAGGCGGCCAATGTAGCGGCACGGCATGTGGAATGGGGTACGATCCCCCCCGGGACAGGACCATCCCGCAATTCGTAAGCTTTAGAAATGCAGGCCTTGAGCCATCTGCCCACAGTAGCTGAGGAAACCTTCTGCCCCAGAGAACCCGGAAGGAAGGTCACCAGCAACGCCTCCGTCTTCCTAAATGAGGCCGTCCTAGTAATGTATCTTTTCAATGCCTGACGCACATCCAACGTATGCCAACGTTTCTCGGAAGGATGGCATGGGTCCGGGCAGAAATTTGGAAGAACAAGGTCTTGTGCCCAATGAAAACAAGTATTAATTTTGGGAATAAATGCTGGGTCCAAACAGAGAACCACACAGTCATGATAGAACACACAAAGGTCACTTCTAATAGAAAGGGCCGCAATTTCGGAGACTCAGCGGGCCGATGTTATTGCCAACAAAAAGGCCATTTTCAAGGTAAGGTATTGCAGACTGAAAGAACAGAGAGGTTCAAAGGGCGAAGTAGTTAAAGCTTGTAGCACTAGTGTAAGATCCCATGTGGGATAGCAATGTATCACTGGAGGATGTAAGTTAGTTGCACCTTGAAGAAAGGACCGTATCCTGGAATCATGAGCCAAAGATAGTTGATTGTCTCCACCAAGGACTGTAGCCAAGGCAGCTACCTGCTGTCAAAGTGTTGCAGGAGCCAGACCTCGGGAGAAGCCAGATTGGAGGAATTGAAGGACTTCTGGAACAGAAGCAGTCATTGGATCTACGTGATTCGCTGTACACCATCTGGCAAAGGCATTCCAAAACGCATTGTAAATACGGATCGTTGACGGTCTCCTGGCAGCTTGAATGATCGAGATGACTTCACTTGACAAGTGACTCTTAGTCAATCGTATCCTTTCAAGCGCCATACAGTCAATCGGAGCCATTCTGGCTCTGGATGATGTACAGTGCCCTGAATTAGGGAAATCTGGTCTGGTGGAATCTGCCACAGTGGTTCGATGGACAGAATGAGTAGATCGGCGAACCACTCCCACCGAGGCCAATGGGGAGTGACCAGCAGGACATCCGCGAGTTCCGTGATCACCTTGGGGATGATTGGGATTGGTGGAAAAGCGTAGAGGAGCCCCCGAGGCCAAGGAGACCAAAGAGCATCATGACCCTCCACCCTCGGTGATGGAAAGTGGGAGAAGAATCTCGGCAGCTGTGTGTTTTGGGCCGTGGCGAAGAGGTCCAACACCAGTAGGCCAAACCGGCGAGACAAGTCTTGGAATAGACAAGGATGTAACTGCCATTCAGACTGGTCCAACCGATCCCGGCTGAGCCAATCCGCCTCCCGATTGATTGCGCCTGAAATGTGCTCTGCCTTCGAGAGTACATGACGCTCCACCCATGACATCAGCCGTTCTGTCTCCTCCATCAATGCCAAGGAATGGGTGCCCCCCTGCCAGTTGATATGGGCCTTGGTGGCCATATTGTCGGTTAGTACAAGAATGTGCTGGCAGAAGACTCGTTGGCGGAAATGAAGAAGTGCCAGGCGAACTGCCTGAAGCTCCAGCCAGTTTACATTGTGGAGCTTCTCCGAGGAAGACCAGGTGCCCTGAGCCAATTGAGATTGGAGATGGGCACCCCACCCGTGAAGACTGGCATCTGTGGTTAAAACGATTCTTTCCAGTTCCAGGAATAGGGAGCCTTGGTGGAGAGCTGGAGATAGCCACCAACAGAGAGAAAGACGTACTCGAGCTGGTACTGCCACCTTGACAAGAGACTCCCCCCGGCCCTGCTTTTGAAATGGCAGGAGGAACCATTGTAGTCAACACAAGTGGCGGCGTGCCCATGGAACAATTGCTATGCACGATATGAGCTTGCCCAGCAATTGGGAGAGGAGAAGCAAGGGCATTTTCTTGTGCAACAACACCTGTGAGACAAGATCCCGGATACTGGCTTGACGGTCTGGTGACAAGTAAACTAGACCCTGGGCAGAATCGATTACCACCCCCAGATGCAAGATTCGCGTCATCAGGCGTAGATGACTCTTGTCAAAATTTAGAGTGAATCCATGACTCTGCAGAACTTGAATCACAAGTTGTCTGTCCAGGTCTGCCTGAACCATCGAAGACGACAGGATCAAAATGTCGTCAAGGTAGCATGCCAGACGAACAGACCTTTCCCTGAGGGACACCGCCAACACCGCTAAGATCTTTGTAAAGGTCCGTGGCACCGACGAGAGGCCAAAGGGCATCGCCTTGTATTGGAAGTGGCTGTTGTCAGAAGCAAACCGGAGAAATTTCCTGTGCGCCGGATGTATGGGCACATGTAGATACGCTTCCTTCAAATCGATCGATTGCATAAGGTCCCCTTGGTGGATGCAGCCTAGAAGAGATTTGAGGGAGTGCATCTTGAAGCGGCGGTATAGCACGTGCAGGTTCAGCTGCTTCAAGTTGAGTATCCCTCTCCAACTCCCTGAACTCTTTGGAACAAGAAACAATGTTGAGTAAAACCTGGTCCGAAGTTGATCTTCCAGGACCGGCTCTATGGCCTCTATCTGCAAGAGATATTGGATTTCGAGGACCAAAAGGTGCATCTTGTCCATTTGAGTGGGCCAGGAACAATGAACGTAATGGTTCGAGGGAGAGGAGGTGAACTCCAAGGAGAGGCCGCTGGTGACAGTGTGCAAAATCCATGCATCTGATGTGGTGATTTCCCACTGGTGCAGCTTGCCTCCAATGGGGATTAGACACTGTGAGTCACTTGCCTCTACGGGAGTATCGGGTGGAAGAAGATCGAAATGGGTGGCGGAAACTGGATTGACGTCTGCCACAGTCTTGAAAGGAAGCCCGGTCGGAAGTAGGGTGGTATGAGAACGAAGCGGAACGTTGATACGAGGCACCACTGGTGCCTTGGTCATGGCAAAAGGGCTGCCTTGGGTAAGGTGAGTACCGCCTGTCTGAACATCTATACGCAGAAGGTAAGACCTTTTTCTTGTCCTTGTTTTCAATCAATACAGAATCAAGAGTCGCTCCAAACAGAGAAGAGCCTTTATAGGGAGCCGCAGTGAGCCTCCATTTTGATTTCATATTGGCTTTCCAATTACAGAGCCAGAGAAGGTGGCGAGATGAAACTGTAGACGCCAAGGCGCATGAGGCAAATTTAGCTGCATCCAGGGAAGCGTCAGCCGAATGTTCGGCTGCCGAAATGAGCTTGGCCATGTCCTGTTGTAGGCGTGCGTCATTCAGAGGTACCCTGTCTCTCAACTGGCGCAGCCAGACTAACAACGCTCTGTTGAAGAATGAGGATGATGTCGCTGCCCGAATCGTCCAGGAAGCTGCCTGGTGGGTCTTACGAAATGCCATCTCTGCCCTTTTATCTTCAAATTTTAGGCCATCACCAACTTCTCCAACGAGAACAGATGAGGACGTAAGACTGGCCACAGGATCGTCTACAGTTGGCAACTGAAGCAAGGCGTCAAGCTCCGGAGCCGAACAGTACAACTTTCTATCGAAGGAATTCGGACCAGAAAGAGAAGCCGGATGTTCCCATGGTTTTTGAATGACCTGAGAAAAAAGGTCTGGGCAAGGCACAAAATCATAGGTTTAGGCAAAAGAAATAGATTGCTATTGGGATCAGTCTGCCCTTGGGAAGCAGAAGGATGGTCAAGTCCCATGCCCATATTTGTAGCTACCTTAGCCTTGCACAATAGAGATTTGAATAAGGAAGGCTTAAATAAGCCCAGGAAGGTTGGCTTATCCTGCACTTGGTCCTCATCCTCTGACATCTGAAAGTCCTCCAGATCCTCTTCTTCTGGACAGGTTCAGTCATATGCTCGTGGGCAGAAGTAGAATGCTGCAATGATACAGGGGCCATCTGACAAGGAACTCCTATGCTATACTCCGGTGGAAGCATATAGCCAGTCTGTTGTAAGCCCGCCTGAAATATGTGGGTAATCGCCTGAGATACCAAGGCATTGAAATCCAGAGACTGAGTAGCGGTCTGACCTTTGTCTGCACGGAGCCCGGCAGCAGTAGGTGTGAAAATGGCCTCAGGCGCAGGGCGGGCCACCTGGGAAACATGACAGATAGCACCTGATGAGCTAGGCCTTGGAAGATCATGGTCAGGGTGAAGAGTGGTCAAACCTTGGTCTTGAGATGCAGACGGCCTGTCACTCTGGGGCCAAGTGCCCTGGTCAACCGCCTGAGATGAAATCATGGTAAGCTGTAAGTGGTGGTCAGCAGCTACCCGAGGCACATCCTCACAGAGGTCCAGCTGTGCCTGGTGTTGTGCCTTCAAAAATTGCCTTTCTAAGGCATTGTGCCTCCTCAGGGCCTCCTTATCCAACATAGGAACTGCCTTAATGGGCTTTGAGGCCTTAGCCTCAAAGCCCATTAATATATATAATATATATATATATATATATATATATATATATATATATATATATATATATATATATATATAAAAATATATAATAATAATAAGAAACAAGGCACTTCCCTTTGTAGTAAATCCGGGAGCGGTGACCAGAACAGCAGCAGGAGGCAGGACAGTAATGGACTGCGTCCAAGGCCTGTTGCTTCGCTTACACCCCTGAGAACCAAAGCTCAGGGCATACAACCAGAAACCACGCCAAATTGTGCACAAAATGGCGGGCAGCAATGAACAGCCAAAATGGTGGCTGGAGGATCCCCTCAGCTGAAAAGCTTCAAAACAGATGCAGCGAAAGTGACAGCAGAACGGCAGGGTTGCCAAGAAACGCTAGCTGTAAATAGCGGGAAATTTCACTTCTGCGAAGCATCCTCCTTAAGGCAGAGTATGCCAGCCAGCAGGGACTCGAAACCCACAATTTCGACTGTGAGGGTGAGGCAATAATGCTGGGCACAGCACAGCACAGCACTATACCCGCGGCTAAAGAAAGGCGACGACCAAGGCAAGTGTTTTCTCCGGTAATCAAAGAAAAAACCGCTAGCGGCATCCGGAGCCCCAGAAAAGCCGACTAACAGCTGATATGCTGCTAGGACAAATCCAACGCTGCGCAGCCCTCACAAGCAAAGAAATGGTAAATTTAGAAAGAAAAAACTATGTGTAAAACAATTTAAACACTAAGCTAAAGGCACTCGAGTCTGACAACATCGACTGAGTGAAAAAGACTGCTGGGATACCGAAGAGGTGGGCGTGACCAGCTTCAGAGGGAATGATTGGCACTCAGTCGGACAAATGAGATGGTGCTAACCCAGACGTAGGAATGTCTGAGCAGCAAGTCAGGAAAACCTGCTGGATTTCACCCCTGATGTGGAACCATCCCTTCTTCCCACCTTCACCAGTCCGCAAAACCAGAAAGATTGGAGACCACTTTCAAAAAGCATTCCTGGCCATTGTAAATAATTGCATTGCGCACCCCAACAGTCATGTGACTGCATGTTGGGTGGGTTAGCTTTACAACCTGTCATAACATTCCATGGTAATGTGACTGTGATTCACAATGATTTTTGTCAGTTTGCAGTGTTCTTGCTGGTTTCTGACAAAAAAAAAAGTCAATTCAAATAAATAAATAGATTTGCTTAACAGCCACACATTCTCTTAACAATTCTGAAAAAGGTCAGAAAATTATTTCTGGCCACATGAGTGTCTCAATTTCTGACTGCAATGACTTATTATTGCAATTCCAGGCTCAATTACAGTCATTATGTCGAGGACTACCTATAGTAGAATAGAAGCCAAAGAATTGGAAAAGATCACTAAATATCTAGCTCTGAAAATTGAAATTGAAAAATTATGACATAAACCAGCAGTGAGGGTTCTAGTGATAATTGGCACACTGGGTACCATACCAAAAAGCCTTGGACAACACTTATAAAATCTAAGTATAGTTAAAATTTCTATCAATTACAAAATGTCATACTGCTTGGATTGGCACATATAATATGTTAATACATTATGGCATCATAGGCTGTTGACATGCATCAAGATCAACAGTAGCTAAATTTGTCAGATACCATGAATTTCCCCTCCTGAAAAAAATCTCCAGAGTGAATGGCAATGTAACTGTAACTCTCCACAGTGACTTAATTATCCCCCCTCCCTCAATTCACAATTAACCATTCTGATAAAATATCACTATATTTTACAGGATTTGGATTATATAAGCAAGTTTATATTTTTTTTCTATGTGAAATCATTCTGTGCAGAAGAGTTCCTTTAATATTACATATCTAGATTCATCATCGACAATCAGGTTAATTCATTAATTATACACAGAGGTATTTTTATTAGACATGGGAATAAGTAGATATGTTTTTCCAACACCCACATTATATTTGTGAAATTTGCTCAGTGTCACTTTGAAATGTGAGATAGCAATACGGTAAATAAATATGAAAATTTTTATTGATAAATTTGATAAATTAATCTGGATTAATTTATTTTATTAAATAGATCATTCCTGAAACTCTGGATTTCTAGTTAAACTAAGAACCTGTAATCATAACTTTCAGTATTCAGTGTTGTGTTCAATCTCTCTCTCTTGTTTCCTCCCTCCCTATTGTAGCAACCCATGAATGCCTTTCGGCTTTCATCTGAGAAAGTGCAGTAACACCAAAGTCAGGGAGATGTCAAGATTGCAACTTTAAGATAATGTGCCAGTATCAGAAGTGTCAGTGTTTTTAGAGAGTGTTAACTTGCATTTCCACCTTATTTTAAGTTATTTCACTTTAAGCATGTGCTCAAAAATCTTTGAAGAGTTCCCACTAATATTTCTACATCATCTGGTTACTCAATTTTCAATCTTGTAAAATTTGCTAACTTCATGTTCAAGCTATTTGTGTAATTGCTTTTTAGAATCATATACATTTTTATAGTTTCCACTATTTAATATTTATTTTACTTCTTATATATTTGCTCTTTAAGTTACTAAATGTAGTCATTTGGTACAATGTGATTTTAGCCTCCTTGTTCTTAAAATTTGGTATTTATAAGTTAATAGGTGATATACAACAATGAATAGACATATACACATGAATGTATTTTTTTCCTATCTAACTAGTAAGATATACATCAAGTAATTAAAACAAAAGTACTTTTAATTTATTTATATTAACTTATTTATCTTTAACTTATTTATGTAATGAGTGTCTGAAAAATGATTTTGTAATTGAGTGTTCATACTATACAAGCAAAAGCTGTCTGAGGCCTCCAATGCTCTGTAAAGCTGGATATTTATACAACATCTTTAGTACACATCAGTATAACACTTTGTTTTCAAAATCATGATTTTATGACACATGACTCCTAATGCGGAAGTAACCAGCAAGACAAGAAGCTAATCTGCTGGTGCTAATAGGCCAGACAGTTAAGTATTGCTATATCCATTTATGTGGGAATAAGCTCCATTAAACTTAATGGGACTGACTTCTGAATATAAATGTACAGTAATTCCTTTGCTAAAAAGTAGCTACAGAACTGGAGATAATAATGATTCAGACATAGGAAAGCAAAGTTAATGAACCAGTAACTCCCCCCCTGCCAAAAATAGTTCACCAGAAAGGTTTCTGTAATTCATTATTCAGAGTGTTACTCAGCCTGCAGCAGGATGGAAGGTAAAATCTACAACTTGTTAGCAATTGGTTTATGTGGGAAGCATCCTGACATCTGGACAAGAAATAAACATGATCAAATCTGCATATGACAACATAGGCACAAATTGATGATACTCAAAGTAAGAGATAAAAGAGAGATTCAAGGACTCAAAAAAAGAAAGAAAGAAAGAAAGAAAGAAAAAAGAAGCCAACAATAAACACAAGAGTGTTTCACAATTTAAAATGATATATAATGAGTAAATTACTAAATCTGCACTACTATTAATCTTCTCATCACTCCCACCACCACCTCCTTCCACTTATGACTATATGACTAACTTTGTTGCTTGTATCCTTACAATTTATTGTTTCCTGATTGCTTATTTGTACCCTATGACCTCATTAAGAGTTGTATCTTATGATTCTTGATGAACGTATCTTTTCTTTTATGTACACTGAGAGCATATGCACCAAGACAAATTCCTTGTGTGTCCAATCACACTTGCTCAATAAAAAATTCTATTCTATTCTATTCTATTCTATTCTATTCTATTCTATTCTATTCTATTCTATTCTATTCTATTCTATTCTATTCTATTCTAGAAAGGGTGTTGTCTTACCTGAACGCTCGTTCTGGGCGCGGAAAGGCCAGTGGTCATTAATGGGTTAATACCACGATGCAGCCCAGATCGAGTCCAATTGTTGAAAGACTCCTCCTCCTGCTGCTGTTCCCAGCTTTCGGACGAGGAATGATCAGACTGTTGACGCTCCAGCTGAACTGAAACCAAGGAAAAGGAGAGAGTACATCGGGCAAAATGGACCGGCGGAGAAGGGCGGGGATGACCACTGGCCTTTCCATGCCCAGAACGGGCGTTCAGGTAAGACAACACCCATTGTAGGCGAGGGAAAGGCCAGTGTTCATTAATGGGACATGCCAAAGCCCATAACTTATAGGGAGGGACCCGCCCGGGCCGTGGAGCTCCCTCCCGCACATACTTGCTGGAGCACCCGGTGACCAAAGGCCGCCTCTGCCAAAGCAAATGAATCTATTTTGTAATGGCGTATGAATGGGGTAGGGGATGTCCAGGTGGCGGCCCTACAAACCTCATGAAGAGGAGCCTAGGTGGCCCATGCCGCTGAGGTTGCCGCACTCCGGGTAGAGTGGGTGGTAAGGCAGCGGGGCACAGGCAAGGTCTGTGCTCCATAAGCAGTGGTAATGGTGGCCCTTATCCAGCGACCCACTGTCTGGGAAGAGACCTTGAGCCCTAGGGTAGCCGGTTGGAAAGATACAAAGAGACCCTCCGAGAGGCGAAACGAGGATGTATGCTGGAAATAGATTCGGAGGGCCCGGCGAACATCTAGGGAATGCCAAATATGCTCTCGGGGATGTGAAGGGTTGGGGCAAAAGTCTGGCAAGACCAGCTCCTGGGCCCAATGAAATAGGGTGTTTATTTTAGGGATGAAGGTGGGGTCTAGGCGGAGGACCACACGGTCTGGGTGGAATATGCAGAGGTCGTCCCAGGCCGAGAGGGCCGCCAGTTCCAATATCTGCCTAGCGGAGGTAATCGCTACCAAGAACGAAACCTTGTAGGAGAGAAATCGCAAGGCCACCGTCCTGAGGGGCTCGAAGGGGCTTTGCGTGAGGACCATGAGGACCTTAGGTAAATCCCAGGACGGGTACCTATGGATAGGTGAGGGGCGAAGGTTTGCAGCACCTCAGAGGAAGAGATGTATGAGGCGCCTATCTGCCAGGGAGCCCCGTGAACCATAACACAAAATGGAAGACAGAGCAGCTACTTGCCTCCGTAACGTGTTGGGGGCCAACCCCGCATCCAACCCCTCCTGAAGGAACACCAGTACCTGCTCCATTGAGGCCAAACCAGGGTCTTGACGCCGTGATGAACACCAGATTGCAAAGGATCGCCATGTGGTGCCATAAATTTGCCTCATGGCCGGTCGTCGTGCTGCCAGGATGGTGGTGATGACCCGGTCCAGCAAGCAGGAACCCCTTAGGAGGCGCCGCTCAACCTCCAGGTGGTCAGTTGAAGCCAGTGTACGTCTGGATGTTGAAGAGGGCCCTGGCGTAGGATGACCTCTGACGGAGGGAGATGCCACGGGGGAAGAACTGACAGCATCTGGAGGTCAGCGAACCACGGACGGTGCAGCCACTGGGGCGCGATGAGAATCAGTTCTGCTCATTCCACCAAGAGCTTCCGTATGACCCTGGGAAGAAGAGGGAGGGGAGAAAGTGTAGAGAAGACCCCGAGTCCACCTGCTGTGCAGTGCGTCCACCACCTCCACTCCCAGGTCGGGAAACCTGGAAAAGAAGCGAGCTGTCTGCCGATTGGCATGTGTCGTGAACAGGTCCACTGTCGGATCTTCGAAGCAAATCGCTATCTGGTGGAAGAGAGCCGGGTCAAGTTGCCACTCGCCTTGATCTACGATGGCCTGGCTGAGCCAATCGGCTTGCATGTTGGATTGTCCTGATATGTGAGAGGCCCGAAGGGACCTCAGGTGAGTCTCTGCCCAGGCTCCCAGTCTCTCGGCTTCCTCCATGAGGTTGCGAGATCGGGTCCCCCCTAGGCGGTTCACATGGGCCTTGGTGGCCATGTTGTCCGTCCGTACTATGACATGTCGATCCTGGACCTGTTCCTGGAAGACGCGGAGAGCCAGGTGGATGACTCGGAGCTCCAACCAATTGATGTTGTGGCCCAGGTCCTCCTGGGTCCAGCAACCCTGGGCCATGGTGGATTGCAGATGAGCCCCCCAGCCATGAAGGCTGGCATCCATCGTCAAGATGAGGGGGTGTGTCTCCCGGAATTCCCTCCCCTTGAGAAGGGCCAGGGATACCCACCATTGAAGAGACAGTTGTATGTTGCGGGGGAGGGACACCATCCGGCGGGTGGCTGATAAGCGGCACTTTTGATACGGGAGAAGAAACCACTGCAGGGCCCTGCAGTAGAGACGGGTCCAAGGTACGATCCCTATACAGGAGACCATCTTTCCCAGGAGTTGAGAGAGAGTCACCAGGGTGACAGGGCGTCCCCAGGTGACAGACTTGACCAGAGACCGCAAGCTGATCAAGCGCTCCTGGGAAAGGTAGACCCTGCTCTCGACCGTATCAATAATTGCTCCCAGGTGTTGTATGTGGGTCGAAGGTACCAGGTGGCTCTTGGCACGATTGATTGAAAAGCCATGAGCCGTCAGAACCTGGAGGGTGGAGTGCAGGTCCCGCTGCGCCTGGGCCTCTGAGCTTGACTGGATGAAGAGGTCGTCCAGGTAGGCCTGGACTCTGACCAGTAGAGCTCGGAGGTGGGCCACAAGCACGGCCATCTATTTTGTGAAGACTTGGGGAGCTGAGGAGAGGCCAAAAGGGAGTGTGCGGTATTGGTAGTGCCGCCCCGCATGACAAAACCTGAGGAATTTGGAGTACACCAGGTGGATGGGAATGTGTAAGTACGCCTCTTTCAGATCGATAGACGAGAGGAGGTGCCCATCCCGAATACCATCCAGAATGGATTGTAGTGACTGCATTTTGAACCGTCGGTAAGTTACCCAACGGTTCAAGGACTTGAGGTCCAGAATTGCACGTCAGCCCCCGGATGACTTCTGAATGACGAACAGACGTGAATAGTAACCTTGTCCGTGCTGCTCCTGAGGTACCGGTTCGATGGCCTGAATTTGTAACAAATGTTGAATGGCCGATACCAACAGAAGCCATCTCGACTGATCCCCAGAGGGGGGGCATCAGAGAAATCTGTCCGGGGGAGTGGAGAGGAATTCCAGGGAGAGGCCCCACCTTTTCGTCTCCTTGACCCAAGCGTCCGATGTCGTAGACTCCCACTGGCTGGCGAAAAGAGCCAGGTGGCCCCCAATGGGAGGAAGGGACCTGCAGTCAGCGGGATCTGCAGAAGGGGCGACCGCAGCCCCCCCGAAAGGATCATCTAAACTGACCCCTCTGGTTCTGGGAACTGTGGCGGTCCGGAGGACGGGAACAAGAGGGGAGGAACCTCTGGTTTCTGGATCCAGAGAAGTTAGATTTGGAGCGAAAGGAACGAAAAGGAGCAGCGGGCTGCTGCTCCGACCTGCGGGACAGGTGGGGAAGGACGCGCCTCTTGTCCCTGGTTTCGGTTAAGAGAGGATCCAGGGAGGCCCCGAAAAGGGCAGGTCTGGCAAATGGTGATGAAGCCAGGCGCCATTTGGATTTTGCGTCCGCCTGCCACTGGTGGAGCCAAAGCAGGCGGCGGGAAGCTATGGTGGTCCCAATCGACTTAGCCGCAAATCGCGATGAATTTAGTGTTGCGTCTGCGGAATACTCTAGGGCCACCAGAACCTTATTAATATCCTGTTGGGAACGGGAGTCCGTCAGGGGAAGACGGTCCCTAAGCTGTCGGAGCCACAGGATGGAGGCCCTGTTAAAGAAGGACGAGGCCATGGCGGATTTGACTGACCAGGCGAAGGCCAGATGAGCCTTGACAAGGGAGTTATCTAGTTGTTTCTCCTCGGGCCTCAGACTCTCCTCAGGAGGGGCGGCCAAATTGGAGGGGGCTGAGAGGGCCACAATAGGGGGGTCAATGGTGGGGACCTGCAACAGAGAGGAAATGTCCGGTGCCAGATAATACAGGCGCCTATCAAGAGGGTTGGGATTCGGACCTGAGACAGGATTGGTCCACTGATGTTGGAGGACATTTCTGAATAGTTTAGGACCCGGGATCTCCTCAACTTCCGAAACCGGTTCCTCAAATAAGGGAATTGAAGCCTCAGCGGCCTCACCTTGAGAGGATAAGGGAGGACAGGAGATCCCTAAAAGAGTAGTGGCTTTTCCCTTATGAAGAAGGGACCTAAATAGTTGAGGCTTGAATAAGCCCACAAATGAGGGCTGGTCCGGTGCTAGGTCCTCATCATCAAATAAGTCCTGCTCCCTAGCCTCTTGGTCTAGAAGGGAAAGGTGCTCCGAAGCTATAGAAGGAGCGACAACCCCCGCCAGGATGGAGGGCTCAGCATAATGAGATCCCTCAATATCCACCTGAGAACTGGCCGAATTGGAGACCCAGGATGAGGTTTGTCGCTGTAGCTCAACTTGAACCCCTTTCTGGATGGCCTCCTGAATAAATGCTGCCAAATCCGGGGTAATGGAGGAGGCAGGTGCGGTTTTTGTAGTCTCAGGGAGAGGTGGCAGGACCGAAGTGGAAGGAACTGGAGAAGAAGCTCCATGGGTTGGAGGATCAGAAGGAGGGTCAAACAGGGCCTCCTGGATATCAGGCTGTAAGGTAAGACAGGAAGGCTCCCCATCAGGTGACATTTGAGGAAGAGAGGTCACAGGTGTGGCCTTAACCCCGGAGGGGGTAGAAGTGTTAGGTGGGGCAGGCGTATCCTGAGCCGGGAGAGCCCCTGAGGCCGAAGGAACCTCCCTGAGGGAAGCCTCCCTGAGTGCCTTCTAGATTGAGCGCTCAGTCGCCTCATGAAGGTGAAGTTCTTCTTCGGCCTTTGCAGCCAAGGCCTTGGCCTCCTTAGAGGCCTGAGTACCTTTGGGCTGTTTGGGAGGTACTGTTGAGGAAGACCCTTGGGAAGCATCCTTGGGGGTTGGTCGTTTCAATGACTTCGAGTGTCGGGAGGCCATCTTGACCTGTGAGGGAGGAAGCCAACCACAGGGGAAATTAAATTGTTGATTGAGGCCTAAATAATGCGATCCAAAATGGCAGCCACAACTTGGAGGAGATTCAAAATGGCGGCCGAAGTCTGGGGAGGACACAAAATGGTGGCTGAGGCCTAGTAAGGCTTTGAGGAGTCGCCCCAATAGTGATGCAGCCTCGTGGCCTCCCGTAATGATTGCGGCCCCCTCGCGGTCAAATGGTGGTCGTAAGGCCCAAAAGGAAATTCCAGAGCCTAAAGAAATTGTTCCTAGCGCCAAATCACCCCTTCCTTGCCTGACTGGGGTTGTCCCACGAGGATCTGCGCCGTTTGCTTGAGCACTGCCCAGAGGAGGTCGTGTGGGGAAAAAAGCCCGAGGGAAGCCAATTGCGGGGCCTGAAGGACGCCCACACCACCGCTCCGTCGGTCCTGGCGAAGGTTGGCTGAGGCACAACCCGCCGATCAATTGAAGGGCCGCAGCTGTGAGGCGGCAAAAAGCCGAGTAATCTGCTGGCTGGAGAGCTCTAACGAGGCTGCCAAGCTGTAGAAGCGATGGGCGGCTATTCACAGTGGAGCCTACCACCAGCAAGGCTGGGAGGCTCCACAGCGGGCTCGAGCGTGAGCCCTTCGCGCTGCCTGAGGGGAGAGGCTCAACATGAGGGAGCACTCAATCCCCTCAACCGCAAAGCGGTCTCATCGGTATCGGGCGCGAAGCCCTTCACGATGAGGATCTGCTGGAGATGTAGTTAAGCAGATCCAGGAATTTAGTAAAATTTTTAGAAAGAAAATTGCAGAGAGGCTCAGTGGAGTGTCTGATCTGGTTCAGATTGAGTCCAAAAGCTGGGAGACAGCAGCAGGAGGAGGAGTCTTTCAACGACTGGACTCGATCTGGGCTGCATTGTGGTATTAACCCATTAATGAACATTGGCCTTTCCCTCGCCTAGAAAGGGAACTGACCAAACCTGTAATCTAAAATATATAGATAACTTTATTAGGACCCACTGGAATTATATAAATCTACAACAAGCTTTTGAATTTTAATTAACATTTTATTCTAAAAATGTGTTATGTGTAGTTTCCCCCCATTATCTTTGAAAAGACATCATTATTTTTATAACAAATTAAAAATAAATAAAAAGTTTGAAAACCAGAAAAGCTATTGTTGATTATTGTAGATACCACTGTGCAACATTGACCCAATAATACCCCTTGTTCTAAGGCAGTTCTTGGTATCCTGACAATGATATTTATAGTTGCATGGTGTTCTATTTTTAATTTGTTATAAAAATAATACTTATCTAGACAGAGGGTACCATGAAGATCACAAGACTGTCAATTCCTTAGTCTTTCCTACAAGAATTTTACCTGGAATGTTCTCTATGCGAAGCAAGTATTACTGAGCCACCATACTTATTGTTTAATGCTACCTTAATTCACTGGCAAGATTTTAAGAAAATACTCAAGAAAAATATTTTAGTACCTTCAAATGCAAGACAGGGCATTTCACACGAATGCTTCTCCTCAAACCTGCAATATAGCAATGTATGATGGAAGGCTCTACAGAGGCATTTTGAGGCCCTCCCAACTTCATCTTAACAAACATCTGCATATCCAGAAGACACTTCAACTGGCAGAGTTACTTCATCATATGGTTTGCACAGGAGGCTCACTACACATATCATTTGAACATTTATGAATATTAATTTTTCTTCCAAGAGCTTTTCATAGGGTACTTGAGTTCTCTATTATATCACATGTACAAAAAAATCCTCTGAAAACATAAAAAATGATTCATACACATACATAAACTCTCTCTCTTATACTATAATGCTACACATTATTTATTTATTTATTAGTTTATATTAAATTTATATGCCACCCATCCCGTCTTATATTGTGTTATACTGCTTTATTTGTTTTTAAATTGTTTTGCTGCACTGTCAGCTGCTTAGAATTGTTTGGAATTGGATGACATCAATCAAACAAACTTTAAAAGATATATTTTATGTAGCTTTTGACTACATACTGTATATAGTGTTTCTTATTCAGGTTATGAGAGTTAATTAAAATTGTCTACAATATCTGAAGAGTATAAAAGAAATATTTCTATTCATAAATAAAATTTTAAATGTAATCTATCCAGATTATGTCCATCTAGAGCTCTTGATTGAGAATTGAATAACGCTTTTTAAAGTTTAATTCTGAGGCATAAACTCAACTTTATGTAAGAAGCAGAATTTCAGCTCTTCCAAGAATGTGATATTTGTTCTGCAAATGGATAAACAGCTGTCTTGGAAGGATAAATTCCAATAAAATCATTTTGTAAAATATTTTTGGAATATTACCTCATTTCTCATTTGTTTGCTCATGAGGTAAGTATAAAGTTTGATTAAAACTTTTATAAAGCAGTTTGCCAAATCATCCCATTTCTGCCAAACAGCAAAATTAAAAATATATAGGATAACATTTAAATTTTTGATGGATTATACTAGTCCTCGTTGACTTCAGTTCAACATGTTAAAGTCGAAAATCTAGATGATTGATCCTAAAACTGAATACACTGCAGTAAGTGCAGTGGTATTTACTTTGTAATTTTAATAGTATAATCTACCTACACTCTAAAGGCTATGGTGAGACTGCAATACAGGATTACACTTCACGTATTTTGTCTGAATTTTAAATGTTTGTTTTATATGAAGCTATTTTAATGAAAGTATCAGAAAATAATATTAAACCTGGTATTAAAAATAGAATGTTATTTTTAAACAATCCATTAATTTGGCTACATTATAAAATGATAGAGATAAATCTCACCTAAATGATGAACAATGCTTTGCTTTCCATAGGTAAATAATGTCAGAAATATTTAAACTCTGATTTATTAGCATATTTCCCCTCTAAAGCTTACAGTTTAAAAATATTTTAGGCTCAGATTAGAAATTATATTACTGCATGCACAGAAATGAAATAAAGAACATTAAATTTTAATCAAGAACAAAAAGAAACTTATTTAAAAAACAATATATGAAACTTATAAACAGAAATTCTAGCCAAAACTACAACAAACAATTGTACAATTTCAAAAATCACACATTCATATTGTATTTGAAATTATCCTATAGTTGATATAATCAGATCAGGGTTTACAATGATCAATTTCATTCCTTCCTTTCATTCCTTCACCTTTGCAAAATGTCTCTTTTTTCTTGAAACAACCTTTTTACATGAGCTATTAAATAAAAGACTACTTAGAAAATTAAAAATATTATTTCATCATATAAATAACCGCTAAGCATTTATTAATATTATTTATCCATTAATTTCATATTTATTTTATTTATTACATTTCTATACTTCCCACCACACTTGCGTCATTCATATTATAAATTCCTAATGTCAATTAATCAAGTTACTAAAATTTGTTACAAAAAGCTATTTCTTATGCACCCTTAATTACCTGCAAATAGACATAAAGATAAACCACAGTTTATCATGATAGTAAAGGACTATGGGCAGATATGTACTCTTGCTTCAGTGCAGCCATAAGTAGAAACCAGAAACTCTTGCATCTCTTTTTCATTAACAAGATTAGAATTACATAAAAATTCCTCCACTACTCTTTATTGAAACAAGCCAACTTTATGAGTCATATTTTAACTGCTCTATGACAAACTAGGTAAAGATAAACTATGGTTGTTGGATATGAATGATATGGTAGATTCCAAACTACACAGAAGTGAAAACTACTAAAACTATTTTTCAAAGCTGCATCATAATTGTGGAGAATGGGGGTATGAAGAAATATATGAGTTATTTTGATTCAATTACTTTTTCTAATCATGGTAACTATCTTTTCCTTTTATGTCTGAACAGGGGCTTTTCTTTTTCTCCTTAGGTCTTTCTTAAACAATCTGTTATCCTGAGATAACAATTCCCAAATTCTTTTTAATCTCTTATTTGTTAAAGAGAAAATGAGAAGTTGAAATAAGGGGCCACTACAGTTTCTACATTTTACTTAGTATTGCAGATGCAACACTGGCAAAATCAGGGCTCTTTACTCACATCTTTCATCGTGAAACAACAGCAAGGCTACCATCTCCGTTGGATAGAGTTCAGAGGTCCATAGAGCAACACAGTGATCTGTGAATGACCCAAGATAATCAGCAATGGAGCTTCCACAAATGCATGTATGGATCCACTGAAGTTATATGGTACTTTTTATAGCATATGTTTAAACTGCTAACTTGTGGCCCTAAATCCTAATTATAATTCATAATAATTATCTAATTTTGAATATTATAGTTATGGTTTCACCACATTTTCAGTATTCCTTGAAAAAAGTATTCAATTAGGTGTTACTTAATTTCAGTGGTAGTATTATGTAACCAACTGTCTTTGAGCAGCATTTTGACAAAACCCTGCATGAATGGCTAAACTAGTCACATGATTCATACATGAGACAAGCAGATAAATGATGCTTAACCCAGGAGAAATAATTGTCCTAGAAAAATACAATAGTTGCAGAAGTAATTTTTGGAGGAATTCTATGAGAGATTCAACCTTACCAAACTTGCTGGTTTCATTCATAAGTCCCCCAATGTACTTGAAAAATATTTTACTTCCCTCATATTGGCTGTAAAAATCACCCTTCACAATATCTAGATATCATGGTAGTCATACCATGAGGATGAGATAAACATTTATCAAGTCTCCATGACATAGCATTCAAATTACAACAAGTTCCCCATATATCTACCATCCCAAGCAACAGGTATTTAGGACTTGGGCCAAAAAAAGAAAAACACTTTCTGATTAGAGCTAATGGGGGCCAAAGGGAGTGTCCAAACATTTAAAATGCTATGGGTAGCACTTTGGAGATATATATATATATATATATATATATATATATATATATATATATATATATATATATATGTGTGTGTGTGTGTGTGTGTGTGTGTGTGTGTGTATAGTTAATATTAATATATATATATTGTAATATTTCAAGTAGTCATTAATTTAAAGAAAATAAAAGTAGTATTTTCTCAAAGAAGTGTAATTGGAACAAAAATCTTGTGTTTATTTTTTTTAAAAAAAAATGGAAATAAACATGGATCATTGTGAGAAGAGCACTATTACTTCTATTACCAAAAACATATTCATCTTAAGAAACAACAAGTGAGAAATAAATATTTATTTCAAATAAAGGAAGTTAGAAGTAGCTCATTAGCAATGCCTATTTTCATTGTTTTAATAAGCATCAAAAAGTTAATATCAAGCATTAATATAAGATTTAATCTTAATTTTATATGTATGAATGTGTACATTTGCTTCTTTTAAATATTATAAATATTTAATAATTTGTAAAGTTTATGAATTAATATGTGATAAAACAATCACATTTTTTTCAGATGTTTAACATAATATTTGAAAAGAGAAAAGGGAGAGATCCTAAATATATAACCAATGCAGGAAGATGCAGAATAGCAAAAGGGCTTCCTCTGAATATTTTAGATCATTGTTTATTTCACTGTTGTAAATTTATCAGTTTAGTTTATGATCATAATATGCACAACCCCAGGATATAGTATACGTTGAAAGGTTGTTGGCACAGTAGACTGAAACTTTTTCTGTTTACATCTGTGAAAGCTTTTAAGCTACTACAAAGTAATTTAAAAGGGACACTTGCTGCTATATAATGATCTTTCTTAATTACTTACATTACCAATATATATGACAAAGCATTTTGTTCACAAGCAGGAAATTACAGATGCACATAGTTATATAGGTGTGTATGGGTACTTTTCTTTATAAATTAAGCTTAAGATGTAAGGATGCTTTACTAACCTGAAGTGGTCTTTGTTTATCACTATTTTTAGGAGATTTCAACCCACTTGTCTGTTGTTGTAGAAGCAGCTGCCTGGCTGCCTGCAATGCCTGAAAGTTGAGACAAAATGGAAATAAATAAAAGTTAAAGCATTTTGTTGAAAATGTTTCAGTAGCAAATGCTGCTGAATACCTAATGCTGATTTTCAAGCAAAATTACATCTTTTTTAAACACAGCAAGAAAAATCCACAGATAGTATGTATATCAGATTTTAAGAAAAAAGCATATATATGCAACAAATCCACAAGGAAATAACATTAATTTGTATAAAGTGCTTGAAGAGGAAAAATCATAAACCGCATCAATAGCCTCATCTCCACAAGGAACTTGTCTGTAAGTGTTCAGTTAAAATGCTCACACCCTTGTAAATCATCATTCAATTTGCATTTTCACTTTACAATTTTAAAAGCTGTAGACTTCAAGTAATACCGGAAGCTGTAATTGAATTTGACGAATCAACATCAGATTATCTTGAATGTGAATTAATAAGGATATTCATTGAAGATTAAAAACTATTTTTATACCTTCAATTCAAAAAGAAATCTGTCATTTGACAAAATAAAGTGGAGTTTTAATGCCAAATAAAATTAAGTGCCTCTCATTTACATTCTCATTAAATTCTGAAATCACTATTTAAACAATCAGATTACTGGGTAGCTTCTGTAGGTAATAACATGGTAATCAAAATATAGTATTTAAATATGTTCATTTGAATTAAGTAAAGTAAAACTTGAACATCAGAATTATATGGAGCTATGCCAGTTACCAGAAAAAGTATTAACTAAACAAATGTAGTTGTTACAACTTTAGAATTCCAAAGTATTAAACTATATAAAATATTAAGCTTTTTCTACAAGTATTAGGACACTGAGACAGCAATTCAGAATTCAGATATAACAGATTGTATATTATTAGTAGGATTGTATTCATTCTAAAAATTGTCACCAAACTGATAAAGAATGGTAGTTTTGCTTAGATGCAAATGAGATGGTTTTTAAGGTAGTTTCCAGTATCCATGACAACAGTTGCTTTGACAAGATGTGCATATGGCATTACACTGCCAGCTGGTGTGAACAATGTTTGAACTACTGCATTGAGATGCTGAGCAAACAGAAAAAGTTGCCACGTCTTAACCCTCGGGAAAGCAGTCGTCCCCTGATCAATTATGAAAAGACAGAGAGAAGGCTGCTACAGTCTGGCTCCATGCAAGTTTTCTGAAAAAACAAGCAGACACAACAAACCAAAGTAAACAAGCTACATGCTCTATCACAGCTCCTAAGAACATGGATTTGTCTCCTTCTAAAAGGCATTAATACCAGACTGAAAAATATATCTCCTTTCAGTATAGCCACATCACCACAACATTCTAGGTTCTTTTTTTTTAATTCCCAGCAAGGCAACCAAACTAAAAAATCATAACTTGATTTCTACATAATGTACCAATTTTTACTTACATCTAAACACCATTTATTTCCCAGAAATATTTTGTTGACAAAACAAAAGAAGGAAAAGAAAAAGCTCTTGTTAACTTGTGAGCCTATATAGCACCAACTCATCTTCTGAGTTATATTATCAAATTATATTAGCAATTATTTATTTAATTGAATTTGTTGAAATTATGTTGGTATAGGTGTATTTATAATTTGCAGCGGTAACTTACATCTGCTTTAAGTTTCTCAGAATCAAAATCTGCTAATATAGTCCAAAATTATATTTATAATATATGAACTAATTAATGTAAATTATAACGAATATGAAATGCTACATTAGGATTAAAATTTGCATGGGAAGTGTGTGGGCATTTGTTTTAAAAAAGAATAATAAAAATATACATGCCCAAACTGGATTTTCAGGGAATTTATCTAGCAGTACTAATTCGTCTGTAGGCTTTTAATAGACTGCAGATTTTTTTATCAACTTTCTGCAAAAATATGAATCTTTATAAAATATAATGGAGATCTCTATTGAAGACATTACATAAGAACACCAGAATATGAACTACCCTTCTGAAAAATCAGATACTTTTATTGGAGACAGGGTTCACACTTCTGTATACCATCACCTTGAAGAAAGATAATTTCCACCCATTATAAAACATGATAAGGCTCATAAAAAGTGAAAATGGGACACGGTGGCACACGCATAAAAGAGAAATTGTCATATAGCAAGTTAGACTAATGGTACATTTCTACTATCTATACTGATTATGAATGGTAGTTCAGGGTTTCTGTCACAATTGTACCTGAAGACAGCAGGGTCCTTTGGCATGCTATATGTTTGCTATATTAGATATTACATAAATAGTAACTGCATGTACAGTATATTTCACTGGGTAATGTATATTAACAAATTATTCTTCAGAAATGCATCACAGGCTTTTTATTTTAATGTTTGACATATCATTTCTCAATATATATATTTTATTTTTTAAAAAGGAAATGGTGTTATTTCACATGGGAGTACTTAAAATATTGTATAAGTTATGAATGATGCATGGAATTTAATGGAGCTTAATGTATGAATTATTGGTCAAAATGTAAAGTTTTGTCAACATATATGGAAATATCTTTATCCTATAGAATTATTTTCAAACTAGGAAAAGTGTTGTTCTGAAATTAGCAATAAATTAGAGAAACTTTTAAAAGTTTCTTTTACAATAGTTTGAATGATTTTAATATCTAATTTAATTGACTAAAAGAGAAATTACGACAGAATAAATCAATCTCCTTATTAAGAATTCAGAAACGAGCAAATAAAACCACAGGTATTTAGATTAACAAAGATTACTCAGATTTTGGTTGTGTATTTTTGCAAATCATTGTTAAATACATGTATGTGAATTAACATTTTCACATTTTATTCGCCGAATAAAATTAGTAACAAAATGAAAACAAATGGAATCATCTAAAGCTGTGATCTGAGATGAATTTATCAGGCAAAATACTTCTCTGATGTTAGTGAGGCTTGTTCTTGAGAAGATTTAAGATTATACTGTGTCAATTCGTCTGTATGATTTTTAAAATTTGAATCCTATAGATACTAAAATGATGTCTGTATACACAAGAACATTTTTCATGTGCTATAAACTCTTCCTATTTTAGGATTGTCTAATAAAGTGTACAGTTTAAAAAAAACAATTTAGTGAAGTTTTTACTTAATGTATACAAATTATTTTCTTCTTTTTAAAGATATGTTTTCTCATTTCCTTTTTTCTAAATGGAATCAGATGTCACTCATATTGTTTTGTTAAAAACAGGAATGTTTAACCTATCAGCCTGTTGCATTTGAGATTTAAAATGAAAAATGACATCTATGGTCATTAATATCTTCAATGTATAAACAGCACAGCATGACACATTCTTGAGAGCTGAAGGCTACAAAATCTCTCTGAAACATAAATAACAAAGCACTCAGAATCATATTTGATGTTGATATTCATCTCTGCTGCCTGGGCTTCTTATGAAAATAGATGCAGCCCAAATGGATCTCCTATAATTGGTTTCAGATAGCGGGGTCAGAAGAAATACGATACAAGAAACTATTACATGGAACAGGAGAAACATGAATGTTTATACAAGCAATACCCTGTTAAACTGACAATGGGCATGCACTTTGGAGATAACCAGATGGGGAAAAACTTGTCACAAAAGATTATTTTTATTCTCTATTTTGTTATGAAATATTTACCTTTTACTAGGCTATGTAAAAATAAGCTCATTTAACAATAATGGTATAAGATGTCTCAAACCATTTAGAAACGTTGACCGATATATTATCCAATTTAAAATTTATGCAAATGAAAAATTTCCCAGAAAAATCTAATAACAGCCTTACTTAATTCAAAGAGGGAATTTCAGAAAAAATAAGGAATTAGATACATTAATTACATTTTGCAGAACTCACAAGCCCAAATTTTGATTATTAAGTTATTTCTGCTCCTGCTGCTGAAACCAAATTGGAGATGGGGGTGGAATTGGAGTGAGTTTTTACTGTAAATATGCAAAAAATATGTTTTGACAATGAGTTTTAATTTAATCTAATAAACAATAGCTAAAAGTTCACAACCACGATTTAGTCCACCAGGAAGCTTGGTGAATATTTAAAATCTTCTAGAAGAGACATATATTTGGAGAAAATTCTGGCCCTAATATCCAACTGGGTTTACACCTGGCACACTCTGGTTCAATCACTATATACAAATAAAAGCAAGCAG
This sequence comes from Pituophis catenifer annectens, assembly GCF_029215685.1. Taxonomy (NCBI): domain Eukaryota; kingdom Metazoa; phylum Chordata; class Lepidosauria; order Squamata; family Colubridae; genus Pituophis; species Pituophis catenifer. The sequence continues at coordinate 28,981,171 of NW_027256887.1, forward strand.
ATTTCATTCAGCTAGTAAAAATATTACTTGATACTTATTTATTAAACAACAAACATTAAAACAGTTAACTGGCAAAAGCAGATGAAAGGGGGAGGGAAATATGGACAGGCCAGAATTTATATTATTTTCTTTCTAGCACAGAACTTTCTAGTGCCTAGAAACCATCCTATGGGTAAATAGCATTGACAGTCGCAAAGAAAATGAGTTTTGCTTGTTGGAACATTAATCCTTTTTCATATATAACAGCAAAAGGAGAGAACTATAAAGTAGGACACTCCTTTATTTTTGCACCATAAAGGGAACAATTTGGTGGGCAATAATGATGTATCCAGTGGTGAAATCCACTTACCTTTGCTACCGGTTCGGAAATGGGAGCGTGCATGTCTCTTCTGCACATGTGCCAAGGGTCAAAAACGGGACGTAATGACGTCCCGGCGGGTGGGTAGAACCTCCCGCCACCGGCGCTACCAGTTTGCGTGAGCCGGATAGATTGGCTGGATAGATAGGCTGGATTTTACCTCTGGATGTATCCAACATATCTAAAAAATACACACCTATGTTCAAAATGTATTTCTGAATGAAGAAAAAATTAATAAAGAACACAAATTCTGGCAAAGGCAAGGAAATAGTAAGGGTAAGCCAAAAAGGGCCTATAGAACAAATGGTTAGAAACCAAAGGAAAAGCTCCAGGATCCAGTGAAAAGTCAAGGAATAACATACAGACAAGGGAGAAACTGCACAACAATAGCAACAAAATGATCACAGAACTGTTGTGTTTATCCCATTTCCTAAGAATAGCCTTTATTTTAGCAGACTTTTAAAATGGGAACAAGCATGATAGAATTGGCTTGAAGGTCTTGAAGGCTTGAAGCGAGGACAATTAACCAGTGAAACAGCTTGCCTTCAGACGTTATGGGTGCTTCATCAGTGGAGAGTTTTAAGAAGAAACTAGACAGTCACCTATCTGAAATAGTATCTGAGCAGGGGGCTGGACTAGAAGACCTCCAAGGTCCCTTCCAGCTCTATTCTGATTCTTCAAAAAAGATTAAAAATTCAGTGGAGAGTTCTATCCAAAAGCTAAGCAAAACCTCAGGGTTTAGAGGCAATACACTTGTGAATGTTATTTACCTTTGGGCTAAGGAACTACATTATTCATTTCTCTAATTTAATTGGTGACAAAGATAACAAAAACTATTGTACAGAAAACACTTATAAAAAAAATGAGGGTTTATTTATTCATTTATTTACACCTTTTCTTTTCCCTGAAAAGCTCAGGACAACATACAGTATATCACAGAAGTGAGTACATCCCCTCACATTTTGTAAATACCGTATTTTTTGGAGTATAAGATGCAGCGGAGTATAAGACACAGCTTAGTTTTTGAGGAGGAAAATAGGGGGAAATATCTGCCTACCAGGTATTCATCTGGCTAGCATCCTTAGTCTGGTCAGCTTCAGCACATTAGTTTGCTGGTTTTGAGCACGCATGCACACTACTTGGGGATAAAAAACAGCTTCTAAAGCACAGCTGATCTTTGGCAAGAGAAGCAATGAGAAAAGCAGGCAAAGCTCGGAAGATCGCTTCACTCGCTAGCGCCTCATTAGGGCTGAAAAACAGCTTCTAAAGCACAGCTGAGAGGGAGCAGCAATGAGAAAAGCAGGCAAAGCACGGAGATCACTTCACTCGCTAGCACATTAGGGCTGAAAAAAAGCTTCTAAAGCACAGCTGAGTGTCAGAGGGAGCAGGCAAAGCGCAGAAGATCGCTTCACTCACTAGCGCCTCGTTAGGGCTGAAAAAAAGCTTCAAAAAAGCTACATTTGGAGTATAAAATGCACCCAAATTTTCAGCCTCTTTTAGGGGGGGGAAGTGTGTCTTATACTCTGAAAAATACGGTATTTAAGTATATCTTTTCATGTGACAACACTGAAGAAATGACACTTGGCTACAATGTAAAGTAGTGAGTCTATAGCTTGTATAACAGTGTAAATGTGCTGTCCCTGCAAAATAACGAAACACACAGCCATTAATGTCTAAATTGCTGGCAACAAAAGTGAGTACACCCCTAAGTGATAATGTCCAAATGGAGCCCAAGTATCTATTTTCCCTTCCTGGTGTCATGTGACTCGTTAGTGGTACAAGGTCTCAGGTGTGAAGGGGGAGCAGGTGTGTTAAATTCAGTGTTATCGCTCTCACTCTCTCATACTGGTCACTGGAAGTTCAACATGGCACCTCATGGCAATGAACTCTCTGAGGATCGGAAAAAACGAATTGTTGCTCTACATAAAGATGGCCTAGGCTATAAGAAGATTGCCAAGATCCTGAAACTGTGCTGCAGCACGGTGGCCAAGACCATACAGCGGTTTAACAGGACAGGTTCCACTCAGAACAGGCCTCGCCATGGTCAACAAAAGACATTGACGCTACATCAAATTGGTCTGCAGGGTTGTCATCCCAGAAGGAAGCCTCTTCTAAAGATGATGCACAAGAAAGCCCGCAAACGGTTTGCTACAGACAAGCAGATTTAGGATTCCTGGATTCCTGGAACCGTGTCCTGTGATCTGATGAGACCAAGATAAACGTATTTGGTTCAGATGGTGTCAAGTGTGTGTGGCGGCAACCTGGTGAGGAGTACAAAGACAGCCTACAATCAAGCATCGTGGTGGGAATGTCATGGTCTGAGGCTGCATGAGTGCTGCCGGCACTGGAGAGTTACAGTTCATTGAGGGAACCATGAATGCCAAGATGTACTGTGACATACTGAAGCAGAGCATAATCCCCTCCCTTCAGAGATTGGGCTGCAGAGCAGTATTCCAACATGATAACGACCCCAAACACACCTCCAAAACTACCACTGTCTTGCTAAAGAAGCTGAGTGTAAAGGTGATGGACTGGCCAAGCATGTCTCCAGACCTAAACCCTATTGAGCATCTGTGGGGCATCCTGAAATGGACAGTGGAGGTGCACAAGGTCTCTAACATCCACCAGCTCTGTGATGCCGTGATGGAGGAGTGGAAGAGGACTCCAGTGGCAACCTGTGAAGCTCTGGTGAACTCTATGCCCAAGAGGGTAAAGGCAATACTGAAAAATAATGATGGCCACACAAAATATTGACACTTTGGGCCCCATTTGGACATTATCACTTAGGGGTGTACTCACTTTTGTTGCCAGCAATTTAGACATTAATGGCTGTGTGTTTTGTTATTTTGCGGGACAGCACATTTACACAGTTATACAAGCTGTAGACTTACTACTTTACATTGTAGCCAAGTGTTATTTCTTCAGTGTTGTCACATGAAAAGATATACTTAAATATTTACAAAATGAGAGGGGGTGTACTCACTTCTGTGATATATTGTATATGAATCTCTTTATCTATTTGTAGACATGTCAAACTCAAGGCCTGCGGGCCAGATCTGGACTGTTATGTAGGTAGATCTCACCCACGGGGCTGCCCTAGAAACAGCAAAGGACCAGCCATGGTGCCTCTGCCCAGCCCAGGCTCACCAGGCGCTGATCTACAACCTGGTGGCGGCCATCTGGGTCAGAATGCAGTCAGTCTTAGATCTGTGGGGCTGCCCTGGAGCCATCGAGGGGTTGCCCCCAGCCTGTCCCTCAGGCGTGGGCACAGGAGGCAGTGTGGGGCCTGGCATCCCTGGGGACTGTCTTGTCCCGCAGGCTGGCTGCATTCTGAGCACTTCCCTTTCACCCAGGATGCCAGCACTCATGCTCACGTCCTGTGAGCATGCCAAGGGGGGCGGGGGCAAGGTGGTGGTGTTGCCTCTCGCTGCCTGCAGGGTGGCCCCGCGGGTCAGATCTAATAGGGCTGACCACATTCCAGCATAGATGGACGCCACCAAAATAGATCAGTGCTATGCCCACACCAGATCTTCCATGCCCCACTTGCCGGCCTAGCCTCACAGTCTGTGAGCCTTCCTTTTCACTTGAACTGTCCCCCCATGTTGAACAGACATGGCTGCCATCAGCACTGCCAGTCTCTCCCCCTCCCCTCATTCCTTTCTGAGCATGGAGGAAGGAAGGAGATGGGAATTGGAAGGAGGGAAGAGAGGAAGGAGGAAGGAAGTTGTGGCTTGGAGGAGCCTCGGCCCGTCGTTCTGACAGCCACAATGTTCCAAGGGCGTAAGTCTGACATAGTGAGACCCAGCCCCGGTTGAAGCAGCTGTGGGGATGAGTCAGGAGGCAGTGGGCCAGCCCGTTGTGGGCAGGGACTCCAAATCCCAGCACCCCCAGCCTTGAGACTAGCTGAGCCATACTGTTGCACCCTGACGCTTCTGCCGGGTGCGATGAGGAACACATGGATGCTGCCTGAAGGGATGAGGAGGTGGTGTCTCTCCCCCATCCCCCGCTTGGTGAAATCTTCAGGTCATGTTCACACAACGCATGAAAACCCAGGCATGAAGGATTCTCCTCCCATCGTTTCTGCACAAGCTACCCATGGACCAGATTCCATGGGGCGCAGCTTGTCTCGTGGGAATACCTGGTTTGGGTCTGGCAGTGAATACTGCTTCAGGCATCACCAGGGAGGTCACAAGTGGATGCCACCCCCTTGATGCCGGCTGCGAAAAGGCGATTCCTCTCGCCTGGGGTCAACCATCTGGTTGGAGCTTCCGAGTATGTTGGGTGGGATGGGATGAGATGCGGGGAATCTATCCTATCCTTGAGGGAACTGAGGCAGGGGTCGTCGCCCTCCTCTCCAAAAAGGAGCCTTTGCCCTCCCCTGCAACATGATGGGTGGGGTGGCCAGCACATATTATGTCTGCCTTGCTCAGAACCACCACCACCCAAAACTATTTTAGGGTGTTTATAATGCCTTTGTAAAACCACATTTGGAATATTGTATCCCATTTTAGTCACCACAGTATAAAAAAGATGTTTAGAATGCAGAGAAAAGCAACAAAGATGATGGGGGGGGGCGGGTCTTGAGAATAAAAAACATATATAGAACGGTTGCTGGATTTGTCAAGTCTAGTGAAAAGAAGAACTGGGGTGACATGATAGCAGTCTTCCAATATTTGAGAGGCTGTCCCAAAGAAGAGGGGTCATCCTACTCTCCAAAGCAACTGAAGGCAGGACAAGAAGTAATGGATGGAAACTAATCAAGGACAGAACCAACCTAGAACTAAGGAGAAATTTCCTAACAATAAGGAAGGAAGGAAGGAAGGAAGGAAGGAAGGAAGGAAGGAAGGAAGGAAGGAAGGAAGGAAGGAAGGAAGGGGCAACTTGGTTGGGGATGCCCCAGTTCATGCAGTTCTGCATCAATCCTGGATCCATTGAGACTTGGGCTGAGACTTGTGTTCTGTTTTGTCACAGACAGGACTTTGTTGGCAATCCAAGTTAACATTGATATTCTTGAATTATGAGCTCTTAGGAAAGTATCCCCTCCTTGTGTGTTGCAAATAGCCATTTCCAGTGGGGAAAACAAAACAAATCAGAATGGGGAAAAATATTTTTCTTTGCTACATTTCCAGTCTGAATTAGACCATGCAGGGTCCCGGCTGGAGAGGCCTTTTAAGGATTATGCATTAATAGAAAAGCAGCTAACTTACCTCTGCTCCTAAACACTAAAGTGGTTGCACATAAAAAACAGAGGAGCTCTGATCAACTATCACAGCCACAATTTTGACAGTATTGCTGTACTGTTGTTTATGGATGTCCCCACTAAATGCAAGCACAGGTTAAACTGTTCGTTCTCAGTCTTTTAAGTGGCCACAAACTACTAGCAAAAGTGGCATTAATCACAAGGCATCGTGAAATGTTTCCCCTTTTGCAGAGCATCCAAGAAGGGACAGGAAAGGAGAATGGAAAAGAGGAAAGAAAAAGAAAAAGAAGGAAAGAGGGGAAAAGGGGAAGGAAGAAGAAAGCAGAATGAAGAGGGAAGGGAAAAAGGAAGGAAGGAACACTTGGAACAATTTTGTCTCCCTTTTTGCAATCAATTACTCAATCAATAAATCAAAGCAACTGAACATGAATAGCAATAACTAACAATAATTTTAATTTTTTTTGAACTACAGGTAGTCCTCAACTTACAACCATAATTGAGCCCAAAATTTATGTTGACTAAGTAAGAAATCTGTTAAGCGAGTTTGCACATTTGTTAAGTAAATCATGCAGTTCTTAAATTAGTAACACGGTTGTTAAGTGAATCTGGTTTCCCCATTGACTTTGCTTGTCAGAAGGTTGCAAAAGGGGATCACATGACTCTGGGACACTCCAATTGTCATAAATGTGAGTTAGTTGTCAAGCATCCAAATGTAAATCATGTGACCATGGAGATGCTGCAACGGTCATAAATGTGAAAAATGATCATGTCACGTTTTTCAGTGCAGTTGTAACTTTGAACTGTCACAAAATGAACTGTTATAAATCGAGGACTATCTGTATGAAGGCAGAAATATGAATAAAGATAGTGAAGTAATGGACCATTACAAAAAACTAAATATGTTGGGTATATTTCTTTCACAATACACTTTTAGGGCTATTTCCAGAAAATTTATCAGCTGTAGGATGCGATTATGGTTTCTGTTAATGTAAACATTTTTTAAACTGTCAGTATAAGTTTGATATGATGAATGCACATAGCTGTAATTTGGTGGCATACACACACTTTGTGTTGTGTACCAGTTGTGCCCTTTCCTGGATCGGAGTTCTGTGCTTAGTTGCTCAAGTCCTGATCATCTCATGGCTGGACTATTGAAATTGGCTGGACTATTTCAATGCTCTCTACATGGGGCTATCCTTGAAGATTATCCAGAAGCAGTTGCATGGAAAGTTCTTGAGGCCTCTAGAGTGGGCCTTGTTACATCGCTGTTCTGCAACCTGCAATGGTTGTCAGTTTGCTTCTGGGTCCAATTCAAGGAGTTGGTTACCACATTTAAAGCCCTACACAGCATTGGTCAAGCATATGTGAGTGATCTCCTGAGGTGATATTGCAACTACCCTTCGGGCTTTCGAAAGGGCTGTGCCAGTTGGTCTGAGGTGGTATCTTGGAGGAGGTTAATAGATTAGACAGATCAATGTCATAATGGTTCAAAGACGTCAGTGTAACTGAATGAAAGGATTACAATGAGTGTCAGAAAGTATAGTCTATCTAGGTTATTGCAGGTGCTTATAAAAACAGGAATCTTTAGATTGGTCATAATTGGATGTTGTTAATTTATCTACTATCAATTTGACCACATAGACCTTCTCCTGACCTTAATGGGTGCACCCAGCAGTACTGTAATCAAGTCCATCTAACTTGCTGCTGGTTTTCTTCTCTTTCTTTCCATGTTTCCCAACATTGCAGTTTTCTCAAGAGACCTACCGATTTTTTCGGAGTATAAAACACATTCCCCCCCACCAAAAGAAGCTGAAAATTTGGGTGCGTCTTATACTCCAAATGTAGCTTTTCAAAGCCCTAATGAGGCACTAGTGAGTGAAGTGATCTCCGTGCTTTGACTCCTCCCTCTGACTCTCAGCTGTGCTGAGAGAAGCTTTAGAAGCTTTTTTTCACCCCTAACGAGGCACTAGCGAGTGAAGCGATCTCTGTGCTTTGCCTGCTTTTCTCATTGCTTCATCTCCAAAGATCAGCTGTGCTTTAGAAGCTGTTTTTTATTCCCAAGTAGGGGATAAAAAGCATGCGTGCGTGCTCAAAACCAGCAAACTAATGTGCTGATGCTGACCAGACTAAGGACGCTAGCCAGATGAATACCTGGTAGGCAGATTTTTTCCCCCACTATTTTCCTCCCCAAAAACTAAGCTGTGTCTTATACTCCGGTGCGTCTTATACTCCGAAAAATACAGTAGATTTTTATGTGTGTCCAAAATATTTAAATTTGAGCTTGATCATTTGTGCCTCAATGAAAACTCTGGATTGATTTATTCTATGTTGTAATTGTTTGTTTTCCTGGTTATCCGTGTATTATTAGAAATCTTCTCCAACAACTCTGATGTTTGTAAGTATAGACATACTATGGCATCTATGTATCTTATCAAAGATCTTCGGAATTATCCTATGTGCTAGTCTCTCTGCTGATTCCTCTACTGTTCAATAATTGATCCCAGAAAGCAGAAGCTATTCACTTCAGTATCTTTATTTTTAATTCTAAGGCTGGCTATTGTACCTATTGTCATTAATTAACCTTTCATTATATTTAATCTTAGTCCCATTTTTGCTCCTTCATTTTATATTACTAGAAATTCCGGATAATTTGCATTTTCAGCTATCAGAATAGTGTCATCAATTTAGCTCAGGTTACTGATGTTTCTTCCTTCAATTTTAAAACCATGCTTATTTTTTACCAAACCAACATGTAGAACTAAAGAGAGAATATACAGCCTTGCTGTATACACTCATTTGTCAACATGGAACCAATCCATTTCTCCTTATTTTGTATGGATAGCAATTTCCATGTCTTTTGTATAGGTTTCACAAAAAAACAATAAGATATCTGGGATTCCCACTTTCTAAGGACATACCTTACTTAACATGGTTAACACAATCAAGGTCTTTTCTGATTTCTTTTTGTTATTCTTTAGTTTTATCAATTATCCAGCATTGGTGTTTTTTGTTCTTTGGCTTTTTCCAAAACCAGCTTGAACATCTGGCATCTCACTTTTCACACAGGACTCTAATCTGTGTTAGGTGAACCAAAATATTATTTTGCTAACATATGATAGCTGCATATGTTAGCAAATATGTTAAGGATATTGTATGATAGCATGCACATTCTGTGAAGTCTTCTTGCTTTGGTATTGGTATGTATGCTGCTCTCTTCCAATTTGTTGATCACTACTTCATTCTTCAGATCTGTTGGTATAATTTGGTTAGAATTTACTGATTTTTCTATTACTTGCCAGTTTTTGTAAATATTTTATCAATGCCTGTGGCCTTTCAACTTCTTACTTATTATAGTGTTAATTTAACTTCATCTTCTAATACTAAAGGTCTTGTAAACAGGGAATATTGTCTAAGGCTGTGATGGTGAACCTTTGGCATATGAAGCTATATCTGTGGGCATGTGAGTGCTGTCCTAGCTCAGCTCGCGCGTGCTGGCCAGCTGATTTTCGGGCCTTCTGGGCCCATCCATGGACCGTTTCCAGCCTCCGGATGGCCTCTGGGGGGTGGAGAAGGCCATTTTTTCCCCTCCCCTGGCTCCTAGAAAGCCTCTGGAGCCTGGGGAGAGTGAAAAAACGGGCCTTCCGGTCCCACCGGAAGTTGGGAAATGGGCTGTTTCTGGCCTCTGGAGGGCCTCCGAGGGGGTGGGGAAAGCCATTTTTGCCCTCCCCAGGCTCCTAGAAAGCCTTTGGAGTCTGGGGAGGGTGAAAAATGGGCCTTCTGGTCCCACCAGAAATCGGGAAATGGGCTGTTTCCAGTCTCCGGAGGGCCTCTGGGGGGATGAGGAAGGCTGATTTCACCCTCCCCAGGCTCCAAGAAATCTTTTGGAGCCTGGGGAGGGCAAAAAATGGGCCTACTGGGCCCACTGTGCCATCGCTGGCAGGTTACACGCGCATGCGCAGGGCGCATTGAATTATGGATGTGGGTACGCACACGTGACCCCCCCCCCAGTGCTCCCCCCATTTTTGGCACACAATGGCAAAAAGGTTAGCCATCACTGGTCTAAAGTATCTTGGGTATCAACATCTCTATTATACAGATTTTCAGTATACTCCTTCCATTGTCAGGTTTCGATATCATCTCAAATAAAATAAATTGCATTTCCAAACAGATAGTCTTTGAAGAAATCTTTCATTTTATTAAGCACGACAATCTGCCCCCAATCGTGGCGTAGCCAACTCTGACTTCCTGACTCCAAACCCTCCCTTTCCGTTCCCCAAATCTCTGTGTCTCATTGGCCTTCTTCCAAATCATTCTCCCTATATCTACTACTTAAGCTCCCAGGAATGTCACCCCTCCCTCTCATCTCCTAGGGGATATTATCTTCAAGGAAAATAAGTAGGTGAAATGTCAAGTGTCCTCTTGCCAGCTGCCCCCTCTTCTCCTTCTTATGTCAGCACTAGAGTAAATGCAGGTTGAAGTGCTGACATCCATCTTTATTTGATCTTTGAATTAGTTACTATTTGAATACAGTTAAAATTGGCGTATCAATTCAAGGTTGGAAACTCTTGAGTTTAGAGATCTTTCTGAAAAGTTTTCCTTGCTTTCTTGTTTCTGTTTTCAATGTCACATATCATAATACTACTTCTTGCCCCTTCTAACAGCTCTTTGATATTGTTATGTCCTTTTTTGAAATTTTTGTCTTTCTTGGCTTCTCTTCCATCCTTCACAATTTCCATATTTTTTTAACATCCAGTTTGCTTTCTTCTGTTTCTTGATCTTTGGAAGTTTCTCCTTACATTCATCCTTAACAACTTCTTTTATTTCATTCCACAGTTCTAATAAAGGAGAATATTTGTAGCTCAGGGTTGACATGAGGGGTCCTTGGTGCTCTCTGAGCTTGCTTGTTTTCTTGCAGATGTTTCATTACCCAAACTAAGTAACATCAACAATTCTAGTAAGCAGTGCTGTTTGCTGTCAGTTTATATTCCAGTTCTTCTGGTCCTTTCTTCTGGTCTTCTGATTTTCATGAGTTCAAAGCAATTCCTAATGTTCATCTTGAAAATAGTAGATATAGTTTCAAGATCATATTGTGGAAACTAGATTGAGTTGGCTCTTCATGTTAGCTTCACTTGGAATTGAACTTGAGCAATTTGCGATTTTTCCACAATCTGCCCTAGCCATGTCTTTGCTATTATTACTGAGTTCTTCTATTACCTTGCACCAATCATTTAGTCAGTTTGATTTATATGTGCTCTATCTGGTGATATATATTCACTTTCCTCGGCTATACAGTCAGTGGTGGGATTCAAATATTTTACTACCAGTTCTGTGGGCGTGACTAGATAGCCATGTATTGAAGACCAGATGGGGGCACTCCCACAAAAATAACACATCTCTTGTCACTTGTGAGCGCTTCTGGTGAGGAGGAAGAGAAGCACAGTGGCAGGAGGCTTGGAGGGAGTCAGAGGGGCTGTTAGTGCTTCGCTGCTCCTACGGGGGGGTTGAGCCTCCCTGCTCACAACATCTTTGCCTGAAGGCATCACTGGCAACCGCTTCCTGCGGTTCAGGAGGTCTGTGCTCTTCCTGCTGCTGCTCAGCTTCCTCGATGCGTGGAGGCAGGAGGCGATGGTTCGTTTGCTGCCTGTGAGCTCTGGGCGGCGAGGAGCCAAGCGAGCAAGCCAGTGATCTGCCGGCTGCTTCTAATCTGCAGTTTACTCATGAGCACCATTGGCCTTTCTCCCTGCTTCTCCCAGCCAATGGTGCTCATGAGTAAACTGCAGCTAGGAATCTCAAATACGGCTGGTAATGAACGTTTGTGTGATAGCCACTGGCTGGAGCTACTCAATTGGTGGCCAAACTAAGTGCCTGAAGGACCCCATCCCGTCACTGGGACTCCAGGCAACTCGGCATTTAGCAAGCGGCTGGGCTTCTCGAGAGACAAAGTTTGCAGGGGACTAATCTACTGCTGGCTACAACACTTCGAAAGCTTCTCTCCTCCAGAGTGCTTCCTGAACGTGCCTTACCGCTCTGAGCCCAAAGCAGCAGGAGGCATTGGCTGCCTTGACGCCACCAGCTTTGGGCTCTTAGCAGTCCATGGAGAACGTGCACAAATTGGCGCCGAGACTAGGGCCCCAAGAGGGTGCGGGTGAAGACTTTTATGGCTTTCTTTCTGCCTTGCAGAGGCAGAGATGAGCAGGAGGCCCGAGAGCACACAGCACTCCATCATATCACTCTTCCAAGGGCTGCCTGCCCACCATCCTTCCACCTCACTAGTCTGGTCCCACGTGTTTCCCTCACAGGCCAGGCTGGCTTGGGGAAACACAAGGGAAGGGCTCCAGTGCCGCAATCTCCCACATGCTTCTCTCCCTCCCTGCCTATTGGTTCACCCACCGCCGTTATCACTCCTCCACCAGCTCGCTCTCCCCCACCCACTCGCCAGCCCATGCCCTTTGGCCTTACCTTTGTGAGCAGCAGTGAGCAGATTCTGCAAGTAGTGGTGGGGCAGGGTGGGACGGCATGGGCATGGCCAGCCAGAATTTCTACTACTGATTCCCCCGAACCACCAGGACTGGCTGAATCCCACTACTGTATAAAGTCCATCTATGTTTTTCTCTTTACTATATATAACTTTGGAATTTCAGTATCAATTGTAATTGACCATAAAACTCATTAACATCGTCTTCTCCATCAATGGTTAGAAAATAAACCAATAAAAGGTCCAACAGAAAGCCTAGAAGGTAAACAAATAGCCTAGAAAGTACAGTAGCACCAGATAGAAAAACAGATAAGAAACAATATTCTAATCATGGAGAAGGCCAGACTCCCATTAAGCCTAGTAGGACAAGTTAGGCTTAATTGGACTAGAAGATTTCCAAGGTCCCTTCCACCTCTATTCTGATTGAAACTACTATATATGTAACAGCTAGCAAATCTCCTCTCCCTTGCTCTGAGTAGCTGGGTAACAAAGTGTCTGTAAGAGAACAGCCAAATTAAGAGAACTCCAAGAATCCAGTAAGATAGATAGATAGATAGATAGATAGATAGATAGATAGATAGATAGATAGATAGATAGATATAGTTGACTGATGTTCATATTAAAGAAGTGTTCACAAGGTCTATGTGAAAAGTCACTGACTGCTTTGTATCCAAGATCAGTCTTTGCTACAGTATACTCTTCCTAACTATGAAAGCAACACTGCTCTTTCATTTTTCATGCCCTATGTAGTAAATAGTATGATTTCCTAACTAAAAGGGTTAATTCTAGATGATTTTATCACTGATGCCTAAATGTGTAGTTAATTTATTTCATCTCTTTACTGAGCTCAGTTTTCCCATGTTCATGCTTATGTTCCATGTTCCCATTATAATTCTGTCTTTTCAGCTTTGGATTTATTTTCCCGCACAGCAACATCAGCAACAAAATATCCCTAAGGTTTTGCTCTAGCTGCATCATAAACACCATTAGTGCCAGGGGTGAAATCCAGCAGGTTCTAACAGGTTCTGGAGAACCGGTAGCAGAAATTTTGAGTAGTTCGGAGAACCGGCAAATACCACCTCTGGCTGGCCCCAGAGTGGATGGGAATGGAGATTTTGCAATATCCTTCCTCTGCAACACCAACCAAGCCACACCCACAGAACCAGTAAGGAAAAATTTTGGATTTCACCCCTGATTAGTGCTCTGAATAATCTTCAGATCTCTCTCAGTAGTATGTTGAATTAAAAGAGGAATGTTGAATTCTAATACTTATCAGCAGTTTCTATTATTTTCTCCCTTGAGGTATCTGTATAATACATACTAATACAAAGACAGCACATTTCTTACTCTGGAAATAAATCTTTATCTACATTGTAAATCATATTTACATTGGCATGTGTTTAATTTTTATCATAAAAAAATGGAATCAGGTTTATATCACAAAATTTGAATCTCAAAATGAAACAAATGTTATCTCTGAGCAAATCTACCAAATCATGCATATACAAACCAAATTGTTTTATTAAATGTTGTCTATGCTATTAATGCTTAGAGAAACGTAATTATTTAGAATAATTGTTTTATTATAGATATCGCCCTATAGCAAGAACTCAGATTCATAATCTTAAGGGTCAGTCTGCAAGAAGGGAACATTTGGTAACGATTTTTTTAATGGCCAGGTATAGAGAAATGGGAGGATTTAAGGAGGCTGGTAGTATGTAAATCCCTTTATATGGTTTTTTGTGGTGATGTTTTATCATTGTCTTCTCTCATGTAGTATGAAATGATTTCTTTACCATTGTCACTGAAATGATTAGCTGCCTCCACCATCTTTCTATATCTCTGGGCCTGATAAAAGTGACAGCTTGCTTTAACTGAGCAACTGGGGTGAGTTTCATGTCTTAGATAAATTTGCAGAGAATATAATGTATTTTTTGGAGTATAAGACACACTTTTTTCCCTCCTAAAAGAGGCTGAAAATTTGGGTGCATCTTATATTCTGAATGTAACCCTGTCCATCCACTGGCCCCCACCCTTCGGCCTCCGGGCGTCCTCTTCCTGGCTGCAGAGATTGCCACCAACAAAGGCTTGTGTTTTTGGGTTCTGCGCATCACGTTTTCTGCCTCCAAACGCTCCGTTTAAGAGCCCCTCAAGGCTGTGGGGATCGCCAAAGCACATCGCTGCCTATTGCTCCCCAAATACACGATGCTTTGGAGGCTGAAAAAGTGACACGCGGTGCCCACAATGGCTACCCAAAACAGCTGCTGCCTCCTCTTACCCCTTCCGTGCTCCACTTGCTTTAGTCACTGGAGCTTCCTCCGATGATCAGCTGTGCTTTTGAAGCTGTTTTTCAGCCCCAACCAGCCCCAACCTCAAAACCAGCAAGCGAACTAATGTGCTGAAGCTAACGTCCCAACCAGCCCCAACCTCAAAACCAGCAAGTGAACTAATGTGCTGAAGCTGACCAGGCTAAGGACTAACCAGATGAGTACCTGGTAGGTAGATTGTTTTTTCCTATTTTCCTCCCCAAAAAGTAAGGTGTGCCTTATACTCCAGTGCACCTTATACTCCGAAAAATATGGTATTCTCTTGTGCACTTCTGGCATTCTTTCTTCATTTTGAAATCTGGGTGCACTCTATCATGATGAAGAGCACAATACTTGGAGTAGGGAGAAAAGGTGCACACAAGTTTTAACTGGGGAGCTCATGATCTAAAATCAAATGCTAAATCACTGGGCTATAATACTAATGAAGGAATCAAGGATAGGTTTTTGGAACAAATTGTGCTAACTTTGAAATAAATGAAGAGTATAGAGAAATAGATTAGGCTGTTCAGATAAGTGAAAGTGGCTATGTAAAACAGTGGTCCTCTGTTCATAGGAGATAAATGAATATAGACTGGATACACAGTATGAGAACACGGATTTCAAGAACATTTGATCATATAGAGAGAATAAATAAGGATTAAGTTGCAGAACAAACATATGAACAAAGCCTAACTCTGTGATGGCAAACCTATGGCATGTATGGGCACGCGAGCTGTTGGCCCAGTTCAGCTCTGATGCGCATGCATGCACACCTCCCACTGCCCAACTGGTCTTCAGGTCTCTGCCGTGCATGCATAGGGGGTGCATGAGGGGGGCCATGCACAGGCACGGAGGGAGGCATGGGCAGGGGGGCTACGCACATGCACTGGGGTGGGACATGTGCAGGGGGGCGCATGGTTGGGTTCCACACTGACATGTGCGGGGCCGGTGTGTATGCATGGCCCCGTGCATGCGCCCCCCTGCACATGCACGTGTAGCCCCTGTGCATGAGCCGCACACATGTGTGAGTGGGGTGTGGCATGTGGGGGTACATGCATGCGCAGAGGCAGGGCACATGTGCAAGGGCGGGGCTCATGCACAGGGGCTACACGTGCATGTGCAGGGGCGGGGCGCATGCACGGGGCCATGCGAATTGCATTTTGAGGGTTCGGGGGTGCGCACTCTTTGGGCACTTGGTCCGGAAAAGGATAGCCATCACTGGCCTAAGTTAATTGACAAGTAGTGGAAAAGCCAGGATAGAGTGGTATTGGAGTGGTTTAGTAAATGCTGTCAGTGTAAATTAGATTTACCTAGTTCTTTTTCTTACGTTATGCTTAATTTATGCCCTCACTGACAGAATGTTGATTTACTCTATCATGGGTGGGCTATTCCTTCGCCATATAGATGTTGCTGAACTACAATTTTAAGCATTAATTGTTAAGCTATGGGAGTTCAAATTCTGAGTTTTTAGTCTGCTGTGCTAGATAAATCTCTCTCCCTCACTTGATGTGCTCAGTGCATGCATTTTACACCAAATCATTTATAAGAATGGCAGGTACGTGCTTTTAAACAAATGAATAATCTGTTATCAATCTAGCAGAATAGTAACTTCTGGGTTCTCTTTTCCTTAAATAACCATCAGCAACAATATAACCAATTCAGGGGATTGATAAGGTTACATTCACTTTTTCTCAGCCTACTCAAACTTTGATTTGACAGTTGAATTAGGAAGTTTGCTCTTTTGGAGGAATTGATAAATATAATTGCTATTCATGGCAGGAAAAAAAACATGTATTGAAAAAAATTTGCAACAAAAACTTTATCATGTTTTGAATTTCTCAAAAAAGACAATTCATTTTCTATGCAAAAATCTATAGGCAGCATTGAAGAACGCCATATGGTAGGTTTCTGAGCACATCAGTGGAAGTCTGAATTGTAGATGATATATAATAATTATGGTTCCATCCCAGGCGCCTGATGGATCCCGAAAGGTTCCTGACGGAGCTTGGTGTTGTGGCCCCGCCCTCTGAGCCTGTCCCATCGGAGGAAGAAAGCTCCGAGCATGAGGAAGAGGAGTCAGCCAGGCCTCCCTCTCCAGGCCCCTCCCCTCTGGCATTGTCTCAAGTGCCGGCCGAGGGAGAGGAGACAGCTGATTCGAGTCAAAGTGATAATGACACATCATTCCTGGACGCACGCCTCCGAAGGCGTGATAAACGTTTGCAGCAGCTTGGGAGGCGTGCTAGGGATTAGAACTGAGTCACTGGACCACACCCCAGAGACCACACCCCAGAGACTATATAATAGAGAGTGGTGGTCAAGGATCTTTTGTGACGAACAAAGCAAAACCTTGGACAGTCACTAAAGCCTCGTCCGGAACTGCTGGGAGGAATATTATTTCTGTTTGGACTTTCTTGAACGTTCGTATCTTATCTGTCTGTTTGTGAAAATAAAGTAACTTGGCAGACGGTGTGTCTATCGCTGCCAAGTCGGAGATAAGAACTGGGTGCGTTCCAAAGTGTTTCCTTAACCCTCGACTGGCTGTGTGTGTGTGTGTGTGGGGACGGGGACAGATCACTTGGGCCGTTTCCTGAGATTCTGACACACGACTCGACTGAAGAGCTGGTGGCCGCCTGGGAGAGTGCGGCCGCCGGAGCTTTGGATCGTGTCGTGCCTTTGTGGCCTCTGACCCGATGCCGATCTCAATTGGCTCCTTGGTTCTCTGAGGAGCTGAGAGAGATGAAGCGTCGGAAAAGACGCCTAGAGAGCATTTGGAGGACTAGTCATTCTGATTCCGACCGGACACAGGTGAGGTCTTATATCAAGACCTACCTAGTGGTGATAAAAGTGGCGAAAACTAACCATTTCTCCGCTCTTATCGCATCTGCAGAGAACCGCCCAGCTGCCCTGTTTAGGGTGACCCACTCCCTTCTTCGGGGGGGGGAGTGCGGGAAGATCCCTTGCAGGGTCGAGCTGAGGATTTTGTGCAATTCCTGCACGATAAAGTAGCTCGGATTCGGGAAGGCCTGGACTCCGACTGGGTGAGTCCGGGGGAGGAGACGAGGGTAGGTCTTGAGAATATTATCTGGGAGGAGTTTGATCCTGTGGCTCCCGAGGATGTGGACAGGGTTCTGGGTAGGATTAGTGCCGCCACATGTTTATTGGACCCGTGTCCCTCCTGGTTGGTACTGGCCTCCCAGGAGGTTACACGAGGCTGGCTCCAGGGGATTATAGCTGCTTCTCTGAGTGAGGGTGCCTTTCCCGCCGCCTTGAAAGAGGCGGTGGTGAGGCCCCTCCTCAAGAAGCCTTCCCTGGACCCGGCTGAATTAGCTAATTATCGTCCGGTCTCCAACCTTCATTTTGTGGCGAAGGTTGTTGAGAGTGTGGTGGCACGACAACTGCCCGGGCACCTGGATGAAGCTATCTATCTAGACCCGTACCAGTCGGGCTTCAGGCAGGGGCACAGCACAGAAACGGCATTGGTCGCATTGATGGATGATCTCTGGAGGGCTCGGGACAGGGGTTGCTCCTCTGTCCTAGTCCTATTAGATCTCTCAGAGGCTTTTGATACCATCGACCATGGTATCATGCTGCAGCAGTTGAGAGGGTTAGGAATAGGGGGCACCGTTCTGCGGTGGTTCTCCTCTTTCCTCTCCGACCGCTCGCAGTTCGTGTTGGCAGGAGGGCAGAGGTCGACCTCGAGGCGTCTCGCATGGGGAGTGCCACAAGGGTCGGTCCTCTCGCCTCTTCTGTTCAACATTTATGTGAAGCCGCTGGGTGAGATCATCCGTGGTTTTACGCTGATGATACTCAGCTGTACATCTCCACCCCAGACCACCCCAACGATGCCCTTGATGTGATGTCTCGCTGCCTGGAGGCCGTGCGGGTCTGGATGGGGAGGAACAGGCTCAGACTCAACCCGTCCAAGACTGAGTGGCTGTGGCTGCCGGCGTCCCGATATAATCAGCAGGTGCCATCGCTGACTATTGGGGGTGAATCTTTGCCCCCCACAGAGAGGGCTCGCAATCTGGGTGTCCTCCTGGATACACGGCTGTGTTTAGAAGAGCATATGACAGCCGTGGCCAGGGGTGCCTTTTATCAGGTTCGCCTGATCCGCCAGTTGCAGCCCTTTCTGGACCGGGACGCCTTGCGCACGGTCACTCATGCCCTTGTCACCTCCTGGCTGGACTATTGTAATGCTCTCTACATGGGGCTCCCCTTGAAGAGCACTTGGAGGCTCCAACTGGTCCAGAATGCGGCCGCGCGGGTGGTTATGGGCGCAACTCGTTGTGCCCGCGTGACACTCCTCCTGCATGAGCTGTACTGGCTTCCAGTGGTCTTCCGGGTGCGATTCAAGGTGTTGGTTACCACATTTAAAGCGCTCCATGGCATAGGACCTGGGTACCTTCAAGACCATCTTCTGCCACCAATAGCCTCCCACCGACCAGTCCGTTCCCACAGAGAAGGTCTCCTCAGGGTGCCATCAGCTAGGTTATGTCGGCTGGCAACAGCCAGGGGAAGGGCCTTCTCTGTGGGAGCCCCAGCCCTGTGGAATGAACTGCCCCCGGAAATACATAAGATCTCCGACCTCCGGGTGTTTCGCTGCGCACTGAAGACCCTGTTGTTCTGCCAGGCCGGGCTATCAATATAATAATTTTAAATTGGGGTATTTTAAATTTTTGGGATTTTAAATCAGCCAAATCTATTTAATTATTTTAATTTTTAATCATTGTTGTGTCTTGTGTTTTTAAATCGGCTGTACACCGCCCTGAGTCCTTCGGGAGAAGGGCGGTATAGAAATAAAATTATTATTATTGTTGTTGTTGTTGTTGTTGTTGTTATTATTATTATTATTATTATGTGAAGCAGGGGTGGGTTCTACTTATCTTTACTACCGGTTTGCAACGGGATCACGTGCGCGCGTGCTTTGCTCGTGTGCGCGCCAAGCTTCTGCTCATGCGCAGATCACCTATGATGACATCCGGGGCGGTGGGTGGAGCCTCCCATCGTTTTTACTACCAGTTCTTGTGAACCGGTCCAAACCGGGGGCAACCCACCACTGATGTGAAGTACATTTGATAATATGAGTACAAAACTTAAAGATAAGGATGTGAACAAAGGAAGATCAAAAAGATTGCAGAGTACATTATTACTTGATCCAGACATGCATCATAAATTGTTAGATGTCTTCAGATTTGTGAACTTTCTTGATGTGGATGTGATTATATATGTCTAAGATATCATAGGCACCTTACAATTAATCTGCAATCAGGAACTATTTTAAAAGGTAATGCTTACCTATCTGAATTTTCTATTCAACTTATATTGCATTCACGCTTAATTTCAAACTAAACAGAAAAGTAACAGTAATAAACAGATGAATGCATCATGAAGTTTCATAATGCTGTTTAATAAAAGGAAATTAATCACATAATTGTCATAAACCTATTTTCAAACAGCAATCTATGGTGGAAGGAAATTATGCATCTGTAGTTATTGACCTTTCATTTCAGCATGACTGATACATAATTAGACCAGTTTTGTGAAAAATAATAGTTAATTACTAGAACATTTTTTACTTTAATTGTTTTGGGATTCTTTTTTTATATCTTAATTTTTTATTCTGTATGCAGGATACTAATATAGTATAGTAGTACAATACAGTAGTAAGCTTTTATGTTTAAAACTAAATGCATGTTTTTTGTGTTTTTATTCAAATGATAAATGTTTTCATTTCTTTTTAAAATTGGAGCCTTTGTAGATCAGAAACTAACAAGGCCTATAAAATATCTCAACCTTTTTGTAGAACTGTATTGTAGATATATAGAGAACCAAGGACATACCCTGGAATTAGATTAATTGGGACCCTTGAAGAATTAATGAGGAAAAGGGATTTTAGCTTCTGAAGATATAAACTAATGATCCAGTATACCATTTTAAGAAACCAATTTGGCAGATAAACAATAGTGTGTTTGTGTGGGTATATTTATTTTATTTATTTATTTTTAAATTTATATACCGCCCTTCTCCCTGAGGACTCAGGGTGGTGTACAGCCAGAATTAAAAAACATGAAATACTAATATTAAAAAACAATTAAAATATATATAAATTTGCCCCAAAATTAAAAATACAAACCAATTAAAACATTTAAAATTTCTTCTTAAGCCAGCTCAGCTTGCTGGAAAAAGTGGGTTTTAAGGGCACGACAGAAGGCACTAAGGTCTTGGATTCTCCTTATCTCTGGGGGCAACTATGTCCAGTTTTCTACAGGATCACAGGTCTATTTAATTAGGACATATTATCATCTTCCCAGGAAGCTATGCAATATGTGGAGATTTCCCATTCAAAAAAAAAACGATACAAAGGAAAGGATTATATTATACTTCCCCCTTTTTCCTTATACAGAATCCTCCTTTTAAAAAGTGGGCTACTCTTTAAAACAGTATTTTAAATCAAAAGATACTGTGCTGATTTATATGTTGATTATTAAAGTATGTATGTGGATCTGTGAAAAGGAAAACTGGAAGAAAAAAAAGGCAAGTCAATTCTCTTGAACTTCAGTTCCTACAGCCCCTGGTTCAGTGGTGGGTTGCCCCCAGTTCGGACCAGTTCTATAGATTTTTGATAAGATATATATTTTATATTTAACACACTTATTATAGATTTGATAAAAGATAATATTGCATAGTAACTTAAGGAAATTGGATAAATCTCCAACGGTGAGCTCATCTTCCTGTAGGGAAAATTAAGACTATATATAGCAATATTAGAAAGTGTGACAACGATAGACAAGGAAAATAAGTAGAATAGGAAACACCAGTGGATGCTAATCTGGAAGAACATTGATAGGATAGTGAGAGATCAAAAGAAGATCCTGAAAGAAATGACAAGCCTTGCCTCAACGGTATTAAAAACAGGAAAGAAGACAACCTCTAACCCTACAATCACTATGACTTCACCTGCAACCCAAAGATCGACAGAAGGACTATCCAAAACAGAAAAATCAGTGGTTATTCCAACAATGCAAGCTATGCAATCCACCCTGACATTAATCCAAGAAACAATGATGAAAATGCAGGAAAAAATGTTGAGCAATCATGACAAGCTGAAGACTGACATTCAAGCTCTAGACTGCAAGATTAATGAGATACAAGAATCGATCCATGACAATGAACAAAAGATAAAGAAAGTGGAAACAAGGGTGGAACAGAATGAGAAAAAGCTTGAATCAGTTGACCAGAAATTGAGGGCGCAAAATAGAGAATTAGAGGATTTGATCATCCAGTTAGAGATGGACCAGGTGGCTTTTTACTTGTGATTTCAAAATATAGCAGAAGGTAAAGAGGAAGATTTGGGGCAAGTGATGGCAGAGATGATTGCGGAAGCCCTACAATAAGATAAGCAGCAAATAATAAGAGAGCTGGATGAAGTCTATCGAGTGCAGACCAACTACGCCAGAAGGAACAAGTTGCCAAGGGAGGTCCATGTCAGGTTCGCTAGGAAGAAAGTCAGAGACATATTGTATAATGTTACGAGGGAGGAGCCGATGATATATAAGGGGAAGGAAGTGACAACGCTGAAGCAAGTTCCCAGAAGGGTTAGGGAACTAAGAAGGGACTATCGATTCCTAGCCATGCAATTAAACAAAAGAAATATCTTATTCAAATGGATTCTGCTGGAAGGCATGATAATCACATGGCTAAGGAAGAAAATCAAGATTGATAGTCTAGTAACCGGGCAAGTCTTCCTTGACCAGTTAGTACGAATGGAGGAAGAACAGAGCCGCAAGGAAGAAATGGAAACAGTAGCCCAAAAAGAGGAAACACACTCCCAATGAGAACCAAAGGAAGGATCTCTGGAAAAGAAGGAATTAGAAGAAAAAGAAAGCAAAGACACAAAAGAAAAGAAACCAAGAACTCAAAGAGTCACACGAGCAAACAAAAACTAAGGTTGCCCAGGAGAACTTTATATGGAAGTTTGGAAATTAATATCAATCAATGTTAACAGACTGAATGAAAACAGAAAGAGAAAAGAAATATTTACAAAATTAGCTAAATAAAATGTCGATATTATATGCCTTCAGGAAGTCCACATACATCAGCAAGACGAAAGGTATCTAGAATATAGTAAATTAGGGAAGGCCTTCACTTCATTAGCGGGAAAAAAAAGAGGGGGGTAGTAATATACGTCAAGGGAGGGATAATCGCGGAAGAAAAATATGCCTATTCAAAAGGAAGGACGTTAATGATTGAGATAAAAAGAGGTAACTTATCAGTATTATTGGTAGCCATATATGCCCCAAACAAAAATCAGGGACAATACTACAAAAAACTTCATGAACGAATAAGCAAATTGGAATATAGCAATATCTGTATAGTGGGTGATTTTAATGGGATAGTGGACTTTGATAAAGATTACAGGAGTGGCAAACAAACAAAAAAAAAAAGAGATGAGTTATCCAAATCCTTTTTTGACTTAGCAGAGGAAATGAATTTAATAGATATTTGGTGGACCCTACACCCAAACGAGAGACAATATACCTTTTAGTCGAATCCCCAAATATCCTGGTCTAGAATAGATATGATGTGGGTTAGCAAAAAATTGGGATTGGAAATCGATTCTGCAGAAATTACACCAAATATTTGGGCAGACCACAATCCCCTAGAAATTAAGTGGAGGGTCCCACAGAGAAAAAAGAGGAGGAGATGGAGATTAAACATGCAACTCCTGAGAGACAAAGACTATATAGAAAAAATTAGGAGAGAATTAAAACTATTCAACGAAAATGAGTACCAAGAAACATCCCGAATTAACGTATGGAACACAATGAAGGCATATTTAAGAGGGCTAATGATATCATATAATGTATATAAGAATAGAAAAAAACGGAAGTTGCAAGATGCCCTCCAGGAAGAACTGGGGAAAGTGGAAAAGAAGATGCAGCAAAATCCAGGAGACAAAGCGATAAAAGAGAATTGGACAATGTTAAGACATAAATTGAATATACTAGAGCAGGAGGAATTGGCTTATAAAATAAAACAAGCAAAACAATACTATTTTGAAAATGCCAACAAGCCGGGCAGATGGTTGTCTTATAAATTAAAGAAAGAAAACGAAAAATGGAGTATTCACCAATTGGAAGACAAGAAGGGATACCTGCAAAACAAAGAAGAAGAAAAGCTAGAAATTGCTCGTGAATATTACACCGAACTCTATAAAGAGGAAGAAGTTTGTAGAGAAAGTATTATTCAGTATCTCTCAGAAGATGAACCTATACTGATAGGAGAAGAGGGAAGGGAGGTGTTAAATAGAGAGGTTACGATGGAGGAATTAAAGATGGCAACTTCCAGATTAAAAAATAATAAATCACCAGGTCCGGACGGTCTCCCAGGAGAATTATACAAAAAATTGGAGGATATATTATTACCAAAATTATTGGAGATCTACAATGAGGCCCTACTGGATGCCAAAATCCCTGATTTGTGGAGGGAAGCGTACATCACTCTGTTACCAAAAGAAGGTACCGACCCAAAACAAATAAAAAACTATAGGCCAATTTAACTTTTAAATTCGGATTATAAAATTTTCATGAGTATAATGGCGGAAAGAATGAAAACAATATTAAATGTTATGATACACACAGACCAGAATGGCTTCCTCCCCAGTAGACAAATAAGGAATAACATAAGAATAGTCATTGACACTTTAGAATATTACGAGGCCCACCCCGAAAAGCAAATGGCCCTAGTCTTTTTAGACACCCAAAAAGCATTCAATAATCTAAATTGGGATTTTATGATTGAATAGTTAGAAATTAGAATAATGAAATTTGGAAGGAATTTTGAGAGAACGATAAAAACAATTTATAACAAACAAAGGGCGAATATAATATTAAATGGAGATATGACTACATCATTCCAGATAAAGAAGGGGGCAAGACAAGGATGCCCTTTATCACCATTATTATTCATCATGGCCTTAGAAGTGCTGTTAAGTAGGATTAGCCATAATTTATTTTTATTTTTATTTTATTTTATTTCCAATTTATATACTGCCCTTCTCCCTGAGGACTCAGGGCGGTGTACAGCCAGAATTAAGAACATGAAATACAAATATTAAAAAACAATTAAAATATATATAAATTTGGCCCAAAAATTAAAAATCACAAACCAATTTAAAACTTAAAATTTCTTCTTAAGCCAGCCCGGCTTGCTGGAAAAAGTGGGTTTTAAGGGCACGGCGGAAGGCACTGAAGTCTTGGATTCTCCTTATCTCTGGGGGCAACTGATTCCAGAGGGTAGGTGCCCCCACAGAGAAGGCCCTCCCCCTGGGGGTCACCAGCCTACATTGTTTGGCTGATGGCACCCTGAGGAGGCCCTCTCTGTGGGAGCACACGGGTCGATGGGAGGTCGTCGGTAGCAGCAGGCAGTCTCGAAGATAGCTAGGCCCTATGCAGGAGCAGTGTTACATGGGAGCGCCATGCTGCTCCCATCACTACCCGCGCTGCTGCATTCTGGACCAGTTGGAGCCTCCCGGTGCTCTTCAAGGGGAGCCCCATGTAGAGAGCATTGCAGTAGTCAAGGCGAGAGGTGATGAGGGCATGAGTGACTGTGCACAGGAAATCCCGATCAAGAAAGAGCCACAACTGGCAAAGCAGGCGAACCTGACAAAAGGTCCCCCTGGTTACAGCCGTCAGATGTTCCTCCAAGGACAGCTGCATATCCAGGAGGACTCCCAGATTGCGAGCCCTTTCTGTGGGGGCCAAAGACTCGCCCCCAATAGTCAGTGATGGAGTCAACTGACTATATCGGGATGCCAGGAGCCACAGCCACTCAGTCTTGGAAGGGTTGAGCTTGAGCCTGTTCCTCCCCATCCAGATCAGCACAGCCTCCAGGCACTGGGACATCACTTCAAGGGCATAATAAGGAAATAAAAGGCTGAAGATCAGGAACGAGGAATATAAAATGCAGGCATTCGCCGATGACATAGTGTTGATTGTGGAGGATCCATTGGAAACTGGCCAAAAAATCTTGGATGAACTAGGCAGATATGGGGAAGTGTCTGGATTTAAGTTAAATAAAATAAAAACAAAAATGTTGGTAAAGAATTTGACAGAAAGGCAAAAGGAAGAAGTGGAGAAGAAAATGGATTTACAAATTGTTAAAAAAATCAAATATTTAGGAATATGGATAACATCAAGATGTTCAACCCTGAAAGAGGATAATTATATACCTCTGATTAGGAAAATAAAACAAGACTTAGAAAGATGGGAGAACCTGCAATTATCACTCCTAGGACGGATAGCCTCAATAAAGATGAACATCCTGCCCAAATTATTATACCTATTTCAGACTACGCCGGTAAATCTCAATAAAAAATTCTTTGCAGAACTGAATAAAATCACTAGGAAATTTGTTTGGGGTGGGAAAAAACTCAGAATTTCATTAAAATCATTACAGGACAGTAGAAGTAGGGGAGGTTTTGGACTCCCAGCATGGGAAATCTACTACAAAGCGGCCAATTAATGTGGATAAAGGAATGGGTTACCCTAGAGAATAAAAGAATTTTGACCCTAGAAAGGCATGATCTACAGAGAGGCTGGCACGCGTATCTATGGGACAAGGAAAAGAGGAGAAAATCGTATTTCCATAGACACAGGATACGGGATATGTTACTACAAACTTGGAAGGAAATTGGGCAAAAACAGTATATGAAGATCCCGAACTGGCTTTCAGTAATGGAAGCCATGATATACCCTAACACGTTATGATTAGATAAAATGTATAGGTACAAGGACATTTTAGATAATTGAGGGAATCTTAAAACCAATGAATTATTAAAAGAACAGGGCATCTACATTGACTGGTGGCCATATCTGCAGATCAAATCTAGGCATCAAAAAGATAGGGAGGAATTCAGAATAGAGATGGGATCAAATAGATTTGACAAATTATTGACAGGCTCGGAAAACAAATTACTATCTAAATTATACAACTATTTGCTAGAATACGACAGAGCAGAGGAGGTGGTAAAGGAACAAATGATTGCTTGGGCAAAAAACATAGGGCATAGTATTAATTTGGCTGATTGGAAAATAATTTGGAATAGGAACTATAAATTGACAAGAGCGGCAGCGTTTAAAGAAAATCAGTATAAAATGTTGTACAGATGGCACTTAGCCCCTACAAGATTAGCCAAAATTTACCCAAATTTGAGACCAAATTGTTGGAAATGCGACCACCACCAGGGTACCTTCTTTCACATGTGATGGACATGTCCCGAGGCGATCAAGTATTGGAAAAAGATTCGAAAATGGATCCAGAAAGTAATTGAGGAAAACATAGATTTGGCATCTGAAACCTTTCTCCTGGGAGTACTAAAGAGAACATACGAGAAAAGAAAGAGATACTTAATTATACACATTATCATGGCAGCCAGACTAACATACGCACAGCATTAGAAAGAAAAGGGAATACTACCAGAAGAACACTTAATTTGGAATATCTTAGAATGCGCTGAGATGAGTAAATTAACATATGAGATTGATGAGAAAGAGGAATCAGAATACTATATGGTGTGGGGACTATGGTATAGATGGTTGGAAGACAGAATAAAGAAAGGAAGAGAGATAGCTTAGAATAGCCAAACAAGGGAGCAAATTAGGAGATATTATAAGAAATGAATGTATTCAATCTGTATTTAGATTATCACTGTCAAACCGATATTCTATGTATTGTACTATAACGTAATCTAATAAGAAATTTTTTTAAAAAAACGGTGGGAGGCTCCACCCACCGACCCCAACGTCATCAGAACACTTCTGCGCATGCACAGAAGAGCGTGTGCGCAGCCCCATTGCGAACCGGTAGTAAAGGTAGGTAGAACCAGGGGTGAAATGCTCTCGGTTCGGACCGGCTCGGTGAGTAGGTAGTGATGGCGGCGGGCAGTTCGGAGAACTGGTAGCAAAAATCCCTGCCCCCGCTCCCCATGCCCAACTGAGCCGCACAATCATCAGAGCCTTTTTTTCTTTTAAATGGCTCTGACCAGCCAAGCTCTGACCATCCCAGCTGAGTTGCCTGCTAATCAGGCAACTCAGCTTGGATCGCCAGAGCCATGTAAAAGAAAAAAACTTTTTTTCTTTTAAATGGCTCTGCCTGCTAATCGGTAGCAAAACTCCCTCTCCTTCCCCCCCTCAACTTGCTTACTTTAGCTGCTGGTCGCAATGCCTTACTGTAATCCCTGCAATCGATTGCATCAGCAAGCAACTGAATCTCCCTGCCTGCAATCAAGCAGGCAGGGAGTTGTGGACTTCAACTCCCAGAATTCCTCAGTCAGCAAAGCAAAGTTGTCTGAGGAATTCTGGGAGTTGAAGTCTACAAGTCTTAAAGTTGCCAAGGTTGGAGACCCCTGTTCAATTGGGTAAGTTTTTTTTCCCTTTTGGGAGCTTTAAAAAAATAGTTAATTGGGGTTTTTTTTAGTTGTTCTTTTTTTAGACCTAGCTATTTAAAGTTTAGAAAGTTTTAAATTTAGCTGCTTTTATATAAAAATAAAAATAAATTAAAATAAAATAATATTTGTGCAGCTTTCTGAGATTTAGTGTGTTTCTGTAGTGTTGTGTAGTCACTCTAACTACACAATCACACAAAATCTCACAAAGCTGTATGTGGAATTTTGTGTGTGTAAAGTGTGAAAGTTGGTTTTATGGGCTTTTTGTGGCTGTGTGAGGTTCCTGCTTGTTGCAGAGGCCATTTTGGGTCTAGCACAGCTGCTTTTACATTGTGGGTGAGCCTGTTGTGTTGTGTTGTGTGGTGTGGTGTGTGTGTAAAGTGTGAAAGTTGGTTTTTTGGGCTTTTTGTGGCTGTGTGAGGTTCCTGCTTGTTGCAGGGGCCATTTTATTTATTTATTTATTTTATCATATTTATATACCGCCCTACTCCCGGGGGACTCAGGGTGGTGAACAGCCAAGATAGAAATACAAATAACATACAAAAGTTAAAAGCTATTAAAAATAGATTAAATAATTTGGGCTCAAAAACAAATTTAAAAACATCCAATTTATATAAAACATTTAAAACCCAATTTAAAAGGGAGAGTTAGGCCAGACCAGCCTGTTGGAATAAAAACATTTTTAGGGCGCGGCGGAAAGTGTGTAAATCTTGGATTTTCCGTATCTCCGGGGGGAGCTCGTTCCAGATGGCAGGTGCCCCCACAGAGAAGGCTATCCCCCGGGGGCCGCCAGTCGACATTGTTTGGCCGACGGCACCCTGAGGAGCCCCTCTCTATGGGAGCGAACTGGTCAGTGAGAGGCTACTGGTGGCAGAAGGCGGTCTTGTAAGTACCTTGGTCCTGAGCCATGGAGCGCTCTAAAGGTGGTAACCAAAACCTTGAAGCTCACTCGGAAGATCACTGGGAGCCAGTGCAGCTCGCGCAGGAGGGGGGGTCACATGGGAGCGCCACGTTGCTCCCATCACCACCCGCGCGGCCGCATTCTGGACCAGTTGGAGCCTCCGGGTGCTCCTCAAGGGGAGCCCCATGTAGAAAGCATTGCAGTAGTCCAGGCGTGAGGTGACAAGGGCATGAGTGACCATGCGTAACGAGTCCCGATCCAGAAAGGGACGCAACTGGCGAATCAGGCGAACCTGATAAAAAGTCCTCCCGGCCACGGCCGTCATATGCTCTTCTAAAGAGCATATTTTGGGTCTAATACAGCTGCTTTTATATTGTGGGAGAGCCAGTTGTGTTGTGTTGTGTTTTGTAGGTTAAAAAAGGGCAAAGAAGTGACATTGACTAGGCCACGCCCACCTGACCAACAAGCCACGCCCTCCCAGTCACCTTACCACCAAGCCCTGCCCACTAATTAAGCCCCGCCCATAGAACCGGTAGCAAAAAAAATTAGATTTCATCCCTGGGTAGAACCCACTGCTGCCCTGCCCTACCATAGATTTTTTTAGTTCGATCAGAAGTGAGTATAAATTGAATGGTCAACCAAGTGCATATCTGGAAGCTGTTTCATTACTCAGTAATACATTGTAAGCTCATTCAAATAAACAAAATGGACATCAGCATGAATATACTGCTGTAAATAATGTAAGATACATGTATATCTGTCTTGTACTTACACAGTACTTTGCATCTGGATGACTAATGCAGTGTGTGTGTCTCCCTGTTTGCATTTTTGTGCATGCAATTTGCATATTAGGAAACTGGTTTGATGTAATGGTTAAGGCATCAGTCTATAAACTGGAAGAATGTGAATTCAAGTCCTGACTTAGGCCTGAAGCTGCCTGGGTGACCATGGGTTAATCTTTCTCAACCCAAGAAGGAAGCATTGGTAAACAACTTCTGAAATTGTGCCAAGAAAACTGCAGGAACTTATCCAGGCAGTTGCCACGAATCAACACTGACTCAAAAGTGTGTATACACACATAAAGTTTAATCTTAGATATTTGTCTAACAATAATACTTCTACCAGCAATAAGTACATTTATTTATTTTTTTTCATTAAATTTATAATAGCTATCCACTCCAACAGATTGTTACACCCAACTTATCTAGTATTTACAATAGCCCTGACTAGATAGTAGACTTTAGAACTGCTAGTTCAATAACTAAAATTCTGATCAGTTTAGAAATAAAAATGTTTTTCAGAAACAGAAGAAATACAGTTTGATGTATGCAACTGAGCATTGCAGAAGCAGTCCACAATTGACATTTATTCATTACTCAGAAACAATAAACAAGCAGAACAAACAACCAGTAAGTTTAAAATAGAAGCTTTTTTAGTACAAAACCACTGTCTAAAATCAACCCATTTGTTCCAGATATGGCTTGGTCTGCTAAGTACTGGTAATTAAAATACTCAGGATCATAATTAATAAATGCATAAGTGCTCTCAAAGGAGCTTCCTCCTTCTTCCAACATCCTATCCCAATCTAAATCCCTGCTTTTCCCATTCTTTTTTCATACCTACTCATACATAAAAAAGTAATTACCTACAAATGGAAGAGGCAGGGCTATAACTCCTTGTCTCAACCTTCACTGAACAGTTTCTACTTTTACCCAACAATTTCTGTAATGGGAAAAGCAGTTGCCTGAACTGGACCAACATCTGGTCCAGTTTCTGAACATGCAAACTTGCTGTCTAATGTATATTACGAATGAAACTTGCTTAATGGAAATTATTCAAGATTCATTTTAAGGAATAAATGCAATATACAGGAAGATTATGAAAATTGAATACTTATTGGATGACCTAAGCACACAAAATATAATTGTTACAAAATATAC
The DNA here is from genome assembly GCF_029215685.1 of Pituophis catenifer annectens. Lineage (NCBI taxonomy): Eukaryota > Metazoa > Chordata > Lepidosauria > Squamata > Colubridae > Pituophis > Pituophis catenifer. The sequence goes on from NW_027256887.1 coordinate 29,011,795, forward strand.
TGCTCAAAAAAATAAAGGGAACACAAGCAGAAGACATCCGAGATCTGAATGAATGAAATAGCCTTATTAAATACTTTGTTCTTTACAAACAGTAGTTTATACACTGCTCAAACAACTAAAGGGAACACAAAACTACTGTATGTAATGAACGAAGTATTTAATAAGGCTATTTCATTCATTCAGATCTCGGATGTCTTCTGCTTGTGTTCCCTTTATTTTTTTGAGCAGTGTATATTGTTAGTACTTCAACTATGTACTCAATTCTTAAAAAAAAGAAACAAATAAATATTTTTTGCACAATTTATGATCATATTTACACCTTACATAAACCAACCATTCGTACTTCTCATTGGATGATATAAATGTCATTTATGGTAAGTTATGGTAAATGTTGTTTATTGGACTTTTCTCCCACCAGAGTGAAGTGCAGCCACACTTTCTTGGCCTTTCAGAAGGATATGAAGATCTTGCTTTGCCAACCTTCATGGGCTTGCATAGTGGCATGAAACCCTTGGGTAGTTAGTGCTTTGAAGACACTCCCCCATTGTTTTAACTTTTAACTTATTCTTTGTTTTTTACCTGTCTCCCACTTTATTGATATATTATATTTTTATATAGTTTTTATGCTTTTATCTGTAAACCACCCAGAGACACTTTGAGAGTGAGATTGATAGTACTTAAATTTAATAAATAAAATATCTTGTTGCTCAAAGTGGCATAGTCAGTTCTAACACAACTGCATGCAAGAATGTAACTGGGGTAGCATAAGTAATTTCTAGCTCAGTATGGACATCCTTGTGTACAAGCAAATGCCTGCATAGAGCTAATATATTTGTCTAGGTACTGCATGTAATCTAAAGGGTCATCATGTTATAAACATATGCTGTAAACTCCATCATCTAAATTATGAATAACATATCACCTCTTTTAAAATCCATTCTTGGCTCAAAGATGAGCCAACCTAATCAGAAAGCAGTTTTTTTTATATATGCTAAACTTTAACACTTTATACAAATATTTGTTAAACTTTTGTTTCCACTTAATTGTGTCTGATTCTTGGAGAGTGTCTAGAAAGGTTCCTGTGGTTTTTCTTGGCAGGATTTTCAGAAGTGGTTTGTCATAGCCTCCTTCCTACAACTGAGAGAAAATGACTGGCCCAAGTTTACCCAATTGGCTTTGTGCCTAAGGCAGCAATAGAACTTACAAATATCCCTGTTTCTGTCCTGATGTCTTGACCACTACACCAAGTTTAGCACTTATTAAACAGTTTAAAACAGCGGTCACCAACTGGTGGTCTGCGAGAAAATTTTGGTGGTCTGCAGAAAAATTATTTGTATTTTTTATATTGCCCTAAATCAAGGGTCCTCAAACTATGGCCCCTGGGCCGGATACGTGCAATGAACATTTTGTGTTGCTGTGTTGTTGCTCTTCCCCTTCTGGGTCTTTTTGTGCAGATCGGAGGGGGGCAGAAATTCTGACTTGGGGTCTGCTTCAGCCTCCTGGTGCAGAGCTTTGGGCGAAGGCTGGAGGGAAGTGCTGCTGGTGGCAAAGAGCTGGAGGGCCTTGTTCCAGTGGGACAGCATAATGGCCTGGAACTGGCTGACCATCTCAACCTGCTGAGCCTCCAGGCGCCGGTACCTGGCCTTGCACTCCTGCAGGTCTTCCCTCTGCTTGGAAAGCCTATGTTGTCCTCAGTGAGGTGCTTCTGCTGAGTCTCCTTCTCGGTCAGATCCAATTTGAACTGAGCCAGCTGTTTTGCCAACTCTTTCTCACGGTGGCTGCTTAGCTCCTTTTGGGACCCTAAGGAGCCCAGGCAGGCAGGCGAGGAATAACGAGTAAAGGCTGGCAAGGCACCTCTCGATATGAGTGACATTGAGTAGGCCACACCCACCCAGTCACATGACCACCTTGCCACGCCCACCCAGCTGGTCATTAGACAGATCATATTAGTGGTCCGCGGGATTTAAAATTATTAATTTAGTGGTCCCTGAGGTCCGAAAGGTTGGTGACCCCTGGTTTAAAACATGCTTTTTAAAAAGATGATAATTATGTCACTTCTAAATATGACAAATGATATTTTTGGATATTTTTCATTCTATAACTATATTTGCATGAATTCTTCAATTAATCACCTATGATTTGTAATTATAAGTGTTTATGAGTTTGTGCCTTGAATGAAATAAAATTCTATGAAATGATATGAGGATTTCTAAACTTCACCAAACATTTAAAATATTTTTAAATAATGCTATGAAATTTTTTTAAAAGTCAATTAAATTAAAAAAAAGGAAAGTGCTTCAGTATCGAACAAAACCCCTACCGCCCACCATGAAAGCTGGAACGCCCATTAGTGGCGGGTAGGAACGCCCACTGTTCTAAGTCATAGTTGTGCGTATACAATAAACACTATACATTTGTCTCTTTCATTTCTTCAGAATACTGATCTTGGTTTATATCAAGGAAATATTTGTCTTAATCAAGTCTTTAATTTTTTTTTTACAGAAGCTGTTGAAGACATTATTGCGCAGATTGGATGCCTGACATCTGCAAAGCATTTTTCCACATAATTACTTTTCAACTAAGATCAAATGTAGTATCACCTAATATAAGGCACCTGTCAGGCATTAAATAGGTTCCTAGTATACATAGATTTTTAAAAGGTGGTAGAATTGATTTTTTAAAAAATATAGGGTTTGTTTGTTTGCCTTCTTCTACATCGGGGTGTCAAACTCAATTTCACTGAGGGCTGCATCAGGGTTGTGTTTGACCTCGGAGGGCCAGATGGTGGTGGTATGTGGCCAGGTGTGGGTGTGGCAAGGTGTGGGCATGGCCATGGTGGGCATTTGACACAGACTCAAGATGCATTTTTCCCTTCTTTCTTTCCACAGTTCTTTACTATAACCATTTTCCTATCTCTTCTACCAGATATTACTGTCAAATTATTTAATTATTTATTTTATTACTCATTCTTCATACTTCACTAAACTTTTTATTTATAAATTTATACCCCATTGTTTAATAGTAAATTGCTTTTCTAGGCAGAAAAGCTATTTATACTATTCTATTTTTATTATTCAACTAATAATAAAAATACAATAGGATAAATAACATGATAATACAAGACCTAACAGCAGAGGTAAATTTCCAGGATAAATAGAAATGCCTGTCAATTATAGATTGCTGATTGTAGATTAAATGGACCTACAATATGTAAAATCTGGTATTAAACTGTAGTATTAACATAGGATGTTGCTTGTTTTCTATCCAGATCAGGCACTTACTTGAAGCCACATAATTGTAATCCAGTCCAATCCAGTCCTCCTGAAGCACTCTGCCGGTCAAAAATGGGATGCATGGAGGCCCCGCGCAGCCCGTTTTTGGCCAGCAGAGTGCTGCTGGAGGCCATGGAAGCCAAAAGTGGGCTGTGCTGAGCCCATTTTGGCTGGCAGAAGCACCGTGGGCCAGTTCTTTGATATTTCCAGGCCGGCCCCACGGGCCAGATTTAAGCACCCTGCAGGCCAGATCCAGCCCATGGGCCTTGAGTTTGACACCCATGTTCTACATGGATTGCTATTGGCAGCCGTTGGTCATAGGATCAAACTAGATTCCTTGGTCACTTGTGGCCAGCACTACCATTTGCAAAGTACTACAGAATGAGGCAAGACATTTGCAAATAACTAAATTCCACTTGAGTATGCTATGCTACATCCTTACACACAGTTTACATATAAAGAAGAGGTCATTGAGTGAAATGGGAAAGGACTCCTCTGATGCTCATTGAACTTTACTGAATCCGCTTTCAAAATAACATTGAATTCATGTATATAAGCACCCTCATAATGTTTAGTCAGTGCTTTTTGACATACTAGTCCTCTCAGATGTAAATGCCTTATTCTCCAATGTGTAAATAGTATATGAACGGGGTATCAGGGGTTAATTTATTCTTCACTCCTTAATGTATTCATAATTCACCACTCCCACATCTAGCTCCTCCCATTGTATATATAAGGAGCTGTCTGCATCTTTTTCCCCGCTTCTATCTGTGAATATTCAGTGAATATAGAATGCCTGCTGTAAATAAAAGAAAATATATTCAAACATCTAACTCTCACTAATCTTATTGAGTCTGATCCTGAAAATATTGCAACAAGCTGGTAGCAGAGGATGGTTAATTGACTCAATAAAAACTTAAAAATGTCTAAGAAAGATAGGCCCAACACCAGGGCATACAGCAAAGAAATGGAAACAGAACAAGAAATAATCAACGAATCCACAAACGCAATTTCGAGAGAATCCGAAGAATACACCACTGAAGACGAAGAAATTATAGATGAAAATGATGACCAGGAGGAAATCGAAATAGAGAATAACGAACTCAGGTCAGAAATATTAAAACTATTAAAGAGCCAGAAGAACGATGAAAGCCTCATCGCGAACCTCCAAGATATGCTGAAGAACAGCGGAGCAGCGAGAGAGAAAAACATCACTAATGAAAAGTCTAAAGACCCAAAAACAGTGAGTGATATGACTGCAGAAAAAAATATTGTGAAGAAGAAAAACGGTGATCCAGCGCGAAATTTTGAATGGCAGCCATCTTGGTTTCAACAGGCCTCCAAGGTGAGCGAAGCAGAGCCAATCAAAAAGCTCAATTCAAAATTTCTGGCGCGAAAAACGTTATCAGACAACGAAAATGAAAAAGAAGATTCAAACTCCTCAGAAGAATCAGAATCAGAAAGTGAAGGTGATTCAACAAACTACCAAATAAAATCAGCAATGAAAACGCTTTTTGCTGCATTTGGGCCAAAACTAAAAATTACTAAAAAGCTAACGAAGAAACGAGCGAGCAAGCCAATGCCTCAAGACCTGCCCGCTCCCATCCTGACTACGAGAGCGCCGACGCCCGAACCCAGAGAGCCCTGCCGATACCGCCCCATGCCACAGACTGAAGCAAGCACCAACGCCCTCAGAAGAAAAGGAAGAACAGCCGCCGTCGTCAGGACTCCCAAAATCGAACCAGAGACCGATTCATCTGAGGAGGAGCGGAACGAGCGAGCCGCGGTGAGGAGAACCTTTCACGACGACTCCAAGGAAGAAATGGACAACGCGCATGCGCAAGACTACGCAGACGGCCTGGGAAGACATGAACTGGCGAGGAGACCGTGCAGGCTCGTTGCGAGCATCCCCATGCCGTTTTGTAACTTTCTGCATTTACGAGACCACGGACTACCTCAGGTTGTAAGTAATGGACCTAATAATGTCGGAAATTTACCCAGTGACTTCCCAAAGCTAAGGGTAGATGGCATTAATTTGCAAGAATCAACAGCTCCAGGTTGTCTTTATGAAGGAAAACTTACTGTTTTTTATCACTAGTCCCCCAAAAAGACCTTGGACTCTAAAAATAGATTGTTTACACCATAGAGCATTTTTCTTATTAATATCTAGTGTGTCTCCTGCAATGTATCACAGCATTAAGCCAAATCTGACTGTTTCAGAAATTATTCAATGCATGTTTAATTTGTTTCACAGTGACAGTGTAGCTACCACCACAAGGATGTCTAAAGATTTCTTTTCATCTAGGATAAAACCAGGGGTTTCCATAAGTGAGCACTTAATATCTTTAAACAAAATAAGAGCTGAGCTGCATTTGAGGGGGGAGGTGATTTCAGACCAAACAATGAAAAGTGTTATTATCAACTCACTTGATCCATCATGGGACAATTATATAACACATTTAGACACAATCAATCTAGGATACTTATCCATAGAAAGTCTATCCAATAAATTAATAGCAGAAGACAATTCAAGAAGGAATCGTTCTAACAATCACATAGAACACAAACCATATAGGAAAGTAGCTTTCCAAGAAAAATATAATGAAACATTTAAATGTCATAACTGTGGATCCAGGGAACACAATAGGAGAGATTGCCCCAAGATTTCAAAAGAAAGACATAGGTCAGAATATAGAAACAAATACAATTATAGACAGTCTTCCATAGATAGACATAGATATAAAAGCCCACCAAATTACAAAGAGAATAGAGGGGGCAGAGATAATTCAAAGGATAGAAAATCTGGTTCACTAAATGGATTAAATAAACAAGACAACACTAACATACAGCAAAATGAGAACAATAATTGGCTTATTGATTCTGGAGCAACTAATCACACCACTAATAACAAAAATATATTGTCTTCATTTATAGAAGATAAATTTGTAATAAAGGTAGCTAACCAAGAAAAGGTTCAAGAATTAGGTAGAGGGAATGTAACCCTGCCTGGTCTAGGAAAAATAGAGGGGGTATTGTTAATACCTGAAATACCTCATAACATATTAAGTGCCATAAAACTAAGTAGAGATTCTGACATTAACATTGTTTTTTCTAAAGGAAAAGCGACTTTGGAGAAGAATAAAATAAATATAGGCACTGTGATGATTAAAGGAGGCCTACCTTATCTGATAACAAAGGAAAAATGGTTGCATAACATTGATTCAAATATGGAAGATTGTATTGAAGTAGATAATGAAAATATTAGCAACAGTGACAATGATGAATGTAAAATATCTCATGATCACATAGATACACACAATGAAAAAAAACCAAAAATAGGTAAGCCAATTCATGATGAGTGTGCTCACATCTTACATAGGAAGTTAGGACATGCCAGTTTTCCTGTAGTACAAAAAATGACTGAACACGCAGAAGGTGTTAAAATAAAAAATTGTGAAAACTATTTGGAATGCTCAGTATGTAAATCTACAAAACTAAAAACTAGTCCCAGACCAAGAAAATCTACTAGATCAACCAACAAAATTTTTGATTTAGTACACATGGACTTAGTTGGTCCATTAACTCCATCAATCACTTATAGAAAACGTTACTTCTTGACAATAGTAGACGATTATAGCCGCTATGGATTTGTTTATACATTAAAACACAAAGATGAAACCTTTCAAAAATTTAAAGAATTTTACAAACGCATAGAAACACAACACAATATCAAAATAAAACAAATTATGACAGATAGAGGATGTGAATTCATGTCTAAAGAATTCTCCCAATGGTTAAAAGACAAAGGAATGTTACATTACACATCTAGCCCATTTTCTGCGTTCCAGAACGGGATTGCGGAGAGGAAGAACTCAACATTACAAACCATGATTAGATGCACATTGGAAGATGCTGGCTTAAGCAAACAATTCTGGTCAGAAGCCTTACATTATTCAAATTACACACAGAATAGAACCTGGTCCAGCATTGTAAATAAGACACCATATGAAGTGATGTATAATAGGAAACCAAAATTAGCACACATGCACATATTTGGAGTCACTGCAGACGTACACATACCTAAGCAATTAAGAAGAAAGGGAGAAAACGTATCCAGAAGACTCAGATTTATGGGTTACGAGACAGGCACTAAAGGATACAGATTCATTGATAATAATAACAAATTTATAGTCTCCAGAACAGCTGTGTTCCATGAACAGGCCAACTGGTCTAAAATACATCTTAATGAAATATTTCCAAATAACAACAAAGATACAAAATCTCAAATTAATAAGACTAAAAGAGGATTCAAACTTACTCAGAGAGATAAGATCATAGAACTTTTAAATAAATGCAATCTAAATAATGCCAAACCTTGTGATACTCCTATGCAAACTGACTTTCTAAGAAATACTGATGAATCTTCTCCCGAATTCAAAGATAACACATTTTATAGATCAATCATAGGTTCACTTCTTTATATATCTAATTGGACAAGACCAGATATCGCTTTACCACTCAATTTATTATCCAGACATGTCAGCAAGCCAACAATGTATCACTGGGAAGCTGTTAAAAGAATTTTAAGATATCTGAAAAGTACACTAGACTTTTGTTTAATGTTAGAACCTAACGATAATAAAGAACCAAAGCTTACATGTTACGCAGATGCGGACTGGGCTGGAGACACCTCATGTAGAAAAAGCACATCTGGCTATATATTCCTCTTAAATGACTGTCCAGTTTACTGGTACACTGGTAAACAAGAACTAGTGGCCACTTCAACGACAGAAGCAGAATATGTTTGTTTATCCAAAGCTGCAAATAACCTTGTATGGTTTAATGATTTAATTTCAGATGTTTGGAAAAAACCTGCTTTGCCTTTTGTTATGCATGAAGACAACAAAGCAGCCATTGAAATATCTAGATCTGACGCCATTGGACAAAGGTCCAGACACATAGATATAAAATTTAAACATGTGAGACAATTATCTCAGGATGGATTTATTAAAGCAGTGCATTGTGATACTTCAGAACAATTAGCTGACATATTGACAAAGCCTTTACCTTCTAAGCAGCACAAATATTTAACTTCTAAATTGTATGTTTTGTATTGTCCTGAATCTGAATGTAATTGGTGTTGCATAACGAATCGGCATTTAGAGGGGGATTTGTCAGATGTAAATGCCTTATTCTCCAATGTGTAAATAGTATATGAACGGGGTATCAGGGGTTAATTTATTCTTCACTCCTTAATGTATTCATAATTCACCACTCCCACATCTAGCTCCTCCCATTGTATATATAAGGAGCTGTCTGCATCTTTTTCCCCGCTTCTATCTGTGAATATTCAGTGAATATAGAATGCCTGCTGTAAATAAAAGAAAATATATTCAAACATCTAACTCTCACTAATCTTATTGAGTCTGATCCTGAAAATATTGCAACAAGTCCAGCATCTGTTAGTTGACAGCCAGAATGGCTATGGAGAGCAGCTCCCACTAACTGCCTCAACCCCATTGCAGATGTTAGCAAATACTTGGTAGTTGTTTCTGGTTGCCAGCAGATCATGTTTGGTAAGTAAGAACAACATCAGTGGCTTATGTTATGTTAAACAACTAATAGTTATTTATGCCAATACTAGGATTGGAGGCATATTAAATACAGTCATAAAGAAAACTCTTCGGTAGGAAACTGTCCTCACAGACAATACTTAAATAGACAAATGGACTGACTTTGAATAATGTCATATATTTCAACAATAATACTATAATGAGCCACTGTGGCGCAGTGGTTAAAATGCAATACTGCAGGCCACTTCTGCTGCCTGCCGGCTGCCTGCAATTTGGCAGTTCAAATCTCACCAGGCTCAAGGTTGACCCAGCCTTCCATCCTTCCAAGATGGGTAAAATGAGGACCCAAATGGTTGAGGGCAATTTGCTGACTCTGTAAACCGCTTAGAGAGGGCTGAAAAGCACTGTAAAGTGGTATATAAGTCTAATAAACTGGGGTAAAATGAAAGGCCTTGTTATCCAAGCAATTAAAAAAAAAGACTCATTATTATGTTATTTCTGGTTTCCAAAATTGTAATTCTCCATATTTAGTTTTTCAACTCATAAAACTATGAAACATTAAGCACTGATTTATTTGATAAAACTTTCTACCAGAACAATAATGGAGTCTTAATGGAAAGACTCAAGAGTGTATTTCACTTATTAAGCAACTAGATAATTAATACATTTTAAGCAAATTAAAAATACAGAATCATACAATAATAGTATGGAACTATTGCCTGATAAAGAAAATACCCTTTACTCCCATATCAAAAGTTTTTAGTAATAATGCAGGGGATATGTGTGTGTAGAATCAAACAATGGTCTTCTGTCTGATACTTTCACCAGGGCTGTGATTGAAGAAAGGAGAGCAGTTTCACTCCTGTTGTTTATTGATTTTCTAGATTAAGAATCCCAGGGAGAGAATTGTAACAGACAACCATAAAATTATTTTTGGTGTGCTTATTTGCCTTTCCCTTGCATCTATTTGGCCTGTGCCTGTAGACAATTATACGTTCCAGGCTAGACTCAGGTGCTAATAATGAAGGACAAATAGAATCATATGTGTAAACTTCCCCTTCTGATGAAAATTTATATTAACTTTCTGCCACTGTAAACAGAACTGCATAGCTCAACGTCCCTGATGAATTGGTGATGAATTCAGTCATTTATATCACAGGAATCTGTGCATTTATGGGAAAAGATGAAAACCGTCTGTATTGTGTAACCTTGCACTTTTTGAGTAAGAAAAAGAAAACACCAGCCTGTTTAGTTCCTCACTTAAAGTGTGTAAATTTCAACTCAAATACCAGATTTCTGCATGACTCTGTCAGTCTCCACTTTGGGGCTTTATGCCAATATAAACAGGGCAAACAGTGGAGAGTGCAAGTTATCGCTACAGCTGTGAACTTATGCACTTTCTGCCTGCCATAAAAATTGTTATTAATATCTTTACAATACTACAGAATCTTAGTTAGGTCCTGTAGTTCGACAGTTTTGACAATCTGGCAACTCCATTATGGAGAAAAAGGAATGTGGTTAGATAACCTGGTCAGTTTTCCTCAACTTAAAACATTAATTCCCAACTATGTTTTTTCCCTTAAGACGATTAGAAGCATAAGATTCCTTACATTTTTAAATTAAGATAGTTTATTGCACTAGTGCAAATTGCACTACTTTGTGTGTAGAGGGTGGGAGAAAGAAATAGAGATACTTGTTTATTTGATTTATAATCCATTGGTGCAAAACACACTTCTCAAATAAGTAGTATATGTATTGTGGGAAGTGTGAGGTTTTTAAGCTTTTTTTCCAAGAAAGATCTCACATTAATATAAAAACACTAAGTTACATTAAGCTTGCATTGTATGTCAACAGTTTTCAATCTTCTTGTTTTTCATTTATCATTTATCAGTGATAAATATGTAAATTCAGTGCATATTTCTGCAAACTGGAACATATTTATTTGTCATGGTTATATTTTACCTTTCCAAAAAGCAAGTTCACACTTACTGCAATGTGTATATCTAATATTTAGGAAAAGCTATTTTCAATTTTAAAAAGATATGCATTTAAATATAAAATATCATATCAAAAAGAAATGTGTTTATTAAAAACAGAATATTTTGTTGCATTTTTTCTTTATCTTCTTCTAAATATCTTCCTCGTGAAATGCATAATAAACTTATAAATTAACACTTAATGTTCAATCACACATTATTTCTTAAAGAAGAGGGAATTAAAAGTTTTATTACATTACAACTTGGTATTTTATTTTTAATGAATATTCTCATATTATGTATCCTTACCCATAAAAATTGCAAAATATAAAGATTATTACTGGAACAAATTTATTATTTGGAATTATACTAAGTACCTACTGAAACTGTGCTTTCCATCTCAAGAGTCTCAAATGTTAAGTAGCTAAATCGCTTGTATTTGAAAAGACAACAGTGTATAGTCCATGTCTCACAATCTATAAGATTATACCTTTTCATGATATTCTTTATCTCAAAGTTGCCAATGGCTATTCCCATTATGCTGTGTGCATGACCTTTTAGTAAACTGAAGAAGATACAGTTATCTTCTTTTCTGACATGCAACATCTATCAATCAACATGTTTTCATGTAATTTATTCAAGGCAAATAGCAGTTCCTAAGGCTAGTGAACTACAGCACTATCTGAGTGATTTTGATTATTGAGTAATGTGCACTGCTTAGGTGAGAAATGAAAAATGCAGACTACTGTTGATAAAGATGTAACTGAAACAGGAAGTAGAACTAAGGGACCAAAAAATATATTTAAAAACTTATAATCACTAACCTTTATAAACTGGATAAAAAAAATTAATGAGCATTTTACAATTATTGGCTGATGAACTTTTAAATACACTAGTTTAGTTTACTATTACTTATGTGAAAATGCAGGATAGCTTTATAGGTCTAATCCATATTCTTGCCACTGAATCAAGAATGTAAATTAAGACAAAATGATTCTTTTTCAATTTCATGCTAAAGTAGCTTAAGTTAGTGGATGTAATTTCTCCTAACAAGAAAAATTTATCACTGTACAGCTCACTCAATTATATCCTATAGTGAATTGCAATATACATTTATGGAACTGAAAGAATAAAGAGATTGATAAATGTGGCAAAGGAACAGATCTTTTAACTAATTTTGAAAAAGGCAATCACAATTAAATTACTTTAAAATATTTAAACTTCAAAACGGATGTTGTCTTACCTGAACATCCATTTTCAGTGGGCTGCGAGGATAATCCAAGCATGGGTTATCTCTCATCTATTTGCCAGAGACTGAGTATAGATTTTTTTCCTTTTTGTTGACCACGCCTCCTCTGTTTGGCTGAGCTTCAGTTTGTTTCACGAACGCAGTCATCCAGTGTGTCTAAAAAAGGAAGCAGAAAGAACCCACCCTTGGACCCCCAGGCAGGAAGCTGAAGGGCGGGTTGGATTATCCTCACAGTGCACCAAAAATAGACGTTCAGGTAAGACAACATCCATTTTCCAGTGTGCTGCTTAGATAATCCAAGTGTGGAATATATCCAAGCTCAAAGAATCTGGGTGGAGGCTAACTGACCTCCGGGCCCTGGGTTGAGTGAACACTCTGTAACACCCACCATCCAATGACGCCTCAGGCATAGCTGTCCAATTTGTAATGTCTTATAAATGGTGATAATGATGACCAGGTGGCCGCTGTACAAATGTCGCCGATGGAAGCCTAGGTAGCCCAAGCTGCCGTAGTTGCAGTGCTCTGAATAGAGTGGGCTAAAATCTGTCCAGGTAAAGGCTTGGCCTTGATCTTATATGCTTTTGCAATACACACCTTCAACCAACATCCCACCGTAGAGGATAAGACCTTCCTGCCCATTGACGAGGGGTGAAAGGACACAAAAAAAGCTTCAGTCCATCAAAATGAAACCGTTCTTTTAATATACCTGCTGTGGGGCCTCCTAACATCCAAAGTGTGCCATCATTCTTCCAGCGGATGGTTGGAAGCTGGACAGAAATCAGGCAGAATGAGCTCCTGGGCACGGTGAAACCAGGAGTTCACCTTGGGCAGAAAGGAGAGGTCGAGTCGTACAACTCTCTTCAAATGAAAAATACAGAGATCCTTTCGTACGGACAAGGCCGCCAATTCAAATATCCCCCTGGCAGATGTAATTGCCAGAAGAAATGCGACCTTGAGGGTCAGAAACTGGAGGCTGATGGAACCCAGTGGCTCAAAGGGTGAAGACGTAAGACCTTGAAGGACCAAGGGAAGGTCCCACGTTGGGTAGCGATGCACCACAGGTGGTCTGAGATTGGCAGCCCCCTGGAGGAAACTGCGAACCCTCATGTTGGGAGAGAGTACGGTGCGAGTCACAGGTAAGTACAGTAGCCAAGGCCACAACATGCCAGCGTAGAATACTGGGGGCCAACTCCTTGCCCAGGCCAGCTTGCAGGAATTTGAGGACCTCTGGTACTGATGCTGAAGTTGGATCGACGTGTTTCTTGGAGCACCACAGACAGAAGGATTGCCAAGAAGCATTGTAAATCTGGTTTGTCGACGCACGCCTAGAAGCCTGCATGGTTTGGATCACCCTCCTCAAAAGATTATCTTTCCTCAGGAGGATCCTCTCAAGTGCCAGATGGTCAATTGGAGCCACTGGGGCTCCAGATGGAGTACGACCCTCTGGCTGAGAGAAATCCTGTGCTGAGGAATTCTCCAGGGTCGGGACATGGAGAGGCTCACCAGGTCGGCGCACTAGGGCCGATGTGGCCAATGAGGAGCAACTAGAAGCAGCTCTGCTCTTTCGGCTAACAGTTTGCAAATAACCCTCCGGCCGGGTGAACAGGTCAACAATTGGTAGGCCGAATCTTCCGAAATAGGTCTGGATGAAGATGCTGTTCCAATGGATCCAATTGTGTCCTGCTCAACCAGTCTGCTTGAACGTTGGTTGAGCTGGAGATGTGTTCCACTTTTAGAGAAAGCCTATATCTCTCTGCCCAGCTCATCAACCGCTCTGCCTCGGCCATGAGAGACTGGGACCAAGTGCCTCCTTCTCGATTTATATGTGTTTTTGTGGCCACATTGTCCATTAAGATCAGCACATGCAGACCTATGAGCGTGGCCCAAAAGTGTCGGAGGGCAAGACGGACTGCCCTCAACTCCAGCCAATTTATGCTGTGTTTCCATTCCTCTGGGGACCATTGTCCTTGAGCCACCTGAGAAAGCAGATGAGAATCCGCCAGCCAAAGAGGCTCGCATCTGACGTCACTGATGCGGCTGGGCTCCTGGAACACACACCCCTTCAGAAGCGCCGCTGATGTCCACCATCAGAGAGATAGACGAATTTATGCTGGAAGTGTCACTTTGGCCCAGAAGTTGCTGCATCCTGTTTTCTGGAACAGTAGCAAAAACCATTGTAGTGGACAAGCATGCCACCGCGCCCAGGGCACGATCGAAATATACGAGATCATTTTCCCGAGCAACTGTGACAGGAGAAGCAAGGGAATCACCCGAGACAATTTGTGAGACCAACATCTTGATGCTGTGTTGTTGATCCAGAGACAGGTAAACCTGGCCCCTGATGGGGTTGATTACCATCCCGAAATGGAGTATGCTGGTGGTAGGTCTCAGATGACTCTTCTGCAGGTTTAGGGAAAAACCGTGTTGTTGGAGGGTGTGGATCACAAACTGCAAGTCCTTCGTGGCTTGCGCCTGAGAAGACAACAGGATTAAAATGTCATCTAAGTAGCAGAGTATGCATACTGGAATCAAGCAGACCATCACCGCCACTGCCACCAACAATTTGGTAAATGTCCTGGGGGCCAATGACAGGCCAAACGGCATGGCTCGATACTGAAAATGATGGTTGGCATATGTGAATCGTAGGTACTTTCGATGTTATGGATGGACCTGGACCTGGACCTGGACCTGCCATCAAGGATGCGTGGTTGAAAAAGAAAGCCGATGTCACTGCCTTAATGGCCCAAGCGGCCGCCTGATGAATTTTTTGACATGATACTTCCACTTTCCTATCCTCCACGTTCAACAGTTCTACAATGTGATTGGAGAAAACTGCAGAAGACGCTAAATTGGCCACCGGAGCATCTACAGAGGGAAGCTGTAAAATCCCGTCTAAATCCAAAGCTGTACAGTAAAGCTTTTTGTCATGGCCGCTAGGCGCAGCCAGGGAGCCTGGTTGGCTCCACTGTTTTTGAATCACCTCAGCAAAAAGCTTCGGGCATGGAATAAACTCCTGTTCAGTTGATGGTACCATGAACAAGTCATCATGAGGGTGGTGAGCCCCCTGGGATTGAACTACAGGGGCTTTAGAAACTCCCATATTAGTCGACACCTTAGCTTTATGGAGCAAGGATTTGAAAATGGAAGGCCGGAAGAGGCCAGTGAAGGCCGGTTTATCTGGCAACAGCCCTTCGTCTTCCAAAAATTCTGGATCTCCCATATCATCATCTCCCCACAAGAAATCTGCGCTATGTGTGGAATCTTGTTGAGAAGGAGAACCTGGCCCTGGGTCCAAAGAAGCTGGCACCTGCGGCTGTAAGCTGGCAGACATTGAGGGGAAATAACCTCCCTGCTGGAAGCCCAATGCCATGGCCTTTGATATTGTCTCCACAATAAAGGTCTGAATATCAATGGACAGGGAGGTACTCTGTCCTTCCCCCAAGCGTAGGCTTGCTGCCGTCGGGGTGACCATCGCCTCTGGGGCTGGACGTCTAGGGGAGGGCACAACCGGCAATTTAGGCATCATTACACTTGGGAAGGTAAACTGATCCTCACGGGTACCCCTGAAGGGAAAGTGTTGCTGTTGTCCCTCCCACTCTGAAGGGCCACTATGTAACTGTTCTGCCATTGTACAAGATGAATTATCAGGTCCAGGTAACACTGCTTCAGTGTTAGAGTCAACCTGAAGCTGGGTACTGTGAGCCTTCTGCTGAGCCTTGGCAAATTGTCTTTCCAAGGCCTTGTGGAGCCTCTGAGCATCCTTGTCTGAACTAGTGGATCTTTTAGAAGGCCGAGGAGATGAAGCCTTCTTCCTGCCTGCAGCACGCCTGGTTGTAGGCTTGAATGATTTATGACCAGGCTTTTTGGCCCTGTGCTCTTGGGGAGGGCTGTCAGGCTGCTCTATATCAGAAGATAAAACCAGATCAGCCATGTCAAAATCTTTCTGGCAACAGTGAGCAGCCTAAGGGAAAACAAGGGGGCCCCCTTCAGTTAAGTCAGAAGTTGAAGTGCACAAAACAACAGGCGTGCCGTAAATGAGGACAAGACAGTCAAACAAGGTACTCCTTATATGTACATGGCAGTGGGCTTAGCACGAGAACACTTGCCCTCCCAGCGCAGCTGTTCTTGCCGCAACTAGCCACTGGCCATTATAAAAATGGCACAAAAGTCAAATTCAGTGGCAAAATGGCACAAAGCAGACAGAGACCGCTCTCCCAGTGCCAATTCGAACGGCTCACTAGTCTCCAAAAGGCGCGGGAACCAAAGGACTCCCTCAGCACCGCTTCCCGTAATCACCCCCAATTTTCAGCACTAGAGATAAGTACTCTCACTCCACCATCTCAGCTTGCTTAGAAATGTCCGTATAGCGCGAGAGTTCAGCTCTGCTCTCAAAGCGCCCCTGCAGTCTCTAACTTACAGTTGGTGGTAAGGGAAGGATAGACACTCCCGGATGCTCCGCCGTGGGACAAGCTGAGAAGAGCAAGGCACGAGAGTCCGATCACCCTCCCAGAGCCACAAAGCTGTTAAATTCATCAGAGTTTGCCCCGGCAGATCAGGCAGTGACTCCAGAGCTGCCCGCAAGGTTGAAGCTGAAAGTTGGGGGCGGTTATACTGGTGAGCCGGAAAACCAGCTCCTCCACCAGCGGTTAAAGAGCAGCAATGAATTAAACAGTCACTGACCAGAGGAGACCTAAAAAGGGACACCACTCCGGAAGCTGCCACAGGTAGTCCAGGATGGTGGCGGCCAGCCTGGAGCCCCAGGGAGGACCCGCACACTGCTGGCAGCTGAGGACACAAGAATGTGCTGAAGGCAGCCCTATGAAAGGTCCTCAAAATAAATCCTTCTTCAGATCCATTGATGGAAAATCCAAGCTGGTAGAATCTCTTCGATCTAGATGTCAGAGCAACAAGACACAGGTCTCTCTAGCTAGACTGAGTGAAATAAACTGAAGCTCAGCCAAGCAGAGGAGGCGTGGTCAACAAAAAGAAAAAAAATCTACACTCAGTCTCTGGCAAATAGATGAGAGAAAAAATGTTGAATCACCAACTCAATGCAACTAAAGAATGCCATTTGTGTTTATATGAAAACATTTTTGTTACTCTGCCTATTTCTTGAAAAATGCAACAAAGGATATATAGTATTAAAACATATTTTGATTATTTTTTCAATGCAATTCTGCACATATATACTTCAAAAGAAGATAAACAAAATTTAATAGGACTTAATACATCCCTAAATTATGTATATAAAAGGTTTAGAAAAACTATTTCTTTTTGTGGAATGTATTTAAGCTAATTTAGAATGAATGAATGAATGAATGAATGAATGAATGAATGAATGAATGAATGAATTCCACAGATCTTTAGGATAGCTAAACATAAGTAAAGAATACTTATGTTTGTACTTCTGGGAAGACAATATTTTTTGGAAAACAAACATGGTTTGATCAGTGCTTTTGTTTACTTCTTAAAATATCAGTTATACTGAATTAAAAAAAACCAAAAACTAATGGCCCTGAACCAGAAGTATATTTGTATATCGCATGGAAATGATTTTCTAGTGAAAAGGTTGTAGCACATATAACTATAGAAATGCAACTTGAATTTGAGCATTTAAACAATTGCTTGTCTAATAATTATTACATAATGTAATGTTACAATATATCATAAACACATTCTCATACTTAATATATTTTTATGCTTGAGTATATTATAGTAAATTGACAATATGAAATAACACTACTTTTGCTGATTATTAATCACTCTGAAGTTCTAGAAGAAAAACTATAATATACATGTTATAAAATAAAATTATTCACAGGCGACCTTATCTGAATGCTAAGGAATTTGCTTTCAAATCAATATGATTAGCCTAGATTAAAGTCCCACTCCATTTATGTTGGTTTATTTATTCATTTATACATACAATTTA
This sequence comes from Pituophis catenifer annectens, assembly GCF_029215685.1. Taxonomy (NCBI): domain Eukaryota; kingdom Metazoa; phylum Chordata; class Lepidosauria; order Squamata; family Colubridae; genus Pituophis; species Pituophis catenifer. The sequence continues at coordinate 29,029,797 of NW_027256887.1, forward strand.
GAAACTGGTTAACAACTAATAACTCTGGGAAGCATACAATTTTAAAAGATAAGAACACAAAAAACTGAGAAAAAACATGAACAGCCTAAAGTATAAATGTCCCCCTTGTCTATTAAACAGGTACTCAACTATTACCCCATCCCAAAGAACATTAAAGTCTTTAATAACTTCTTAAATGTTATTAAAGAGTTAATAGGATCTCTGAGAGGAATATCATTCAAGAAAGCAGATACCCATGAAATGGAAGTATAAAGGAATTGAAAGGGAAACAAGAAATGGAAGAACAAGGGATTGTGATAGACTGGTATACGTATATGCAAATACAAGCAAGATATTAAAAAGATACAAAATTATATAGTTTTTATTTACAAATGACAGATTTGGATAGGATACTCATGGGAACAGAGGATAAAATAATTTTTAAAAATCTATAGTTTTCTGCTTAGTATTGAATTAGAGGAAGAACAAGTAAAGCAAACAATGATTGTTTGGGCAAAAAATTGTGAATATTCAATTGAGCTCAATAGATGGCAACAGTTATGGGAAAGGAACTATAAACCAGTGGTAGTCAACTTGGTCGCTACCGCCCATTAGTTGGCATTCCAGCTTTCATGGTGGGCGGTAGGAGTTTTGTCTAATACTGAAGCACTTTCCTTTTTTAAAATTTAATTGACTTTTTAAAAAATTTTCATAGCATTATTTAAAAACATTTTCATTAGGTTTTCATAAAATTCCCCATGACAATTTAAATTTCTGAAAATATACTATTTGTATTGCCCGGGCATAAGTTTAATTCATGTTACAAAAGTGAAACTAAATGGCGCTATAGTGCAACCGCAAACAAAAGAGCCTCGTCCCAGAATAGCTCGCACATCTCCCTCTCACACCACCCAGCTGTAACAGACAAGCAGAGCTGGTAGCCGGCGCCTCCCCAAACCCAATCCACGATGCGCGAGAGGCATGCGCAGACAACGATACACGGCGCAGGCTCTTTTGTTTGCGGTTGCACTGGTCAGTATGCAGTAAGATTTGTGAGAGTGAGCACGTGCCTACAGCTTCAAATAAAATATTGTGAAATATTGTGAGCCCATTCTCTCAAAAAAAGAAATACGCTCGTGGCTATTTGCCAGAGTATCTGAAGATGGGTTTTATAGAATCTGTTGTAAATAAACAACATCCAATGTGTTTATTGTGTCATAAAACATTATCCAATGAGGCAATGAAGCCAAGTCGATTGCGAGAACATCTTTCTACAAAGCATCCAAGTGATAAGGACAAGCCTATTGAATATTTTCAGGAAATACATAAAAAATTTCAAAATCGTTCAACAATCATTGCATCATTTAAGAAACAACATGCTGCGAACGAAGATGGATTAATTGCTGCTTATCGCATTTCACAATTAATTGCAAAAAGTGGTAAAAGCTATAATATTGGAGAAACTGTATTAATACCCTCTATAAAAGAATTTATCTCAACAGTAATGCATCAGGATATACCTGAAATTTTAAAAACATTGCCCCTAAGCGATAGCACAGTAAATCTCATTACAGATACAAGAGGATTATCTATATTTAATACTGTGAAATTATACTTTACAAAAAATAATATTCCTTTGAATAATATTGTTGCATGCGCTACTGATGGAGCACCATCAATGGTAGGTCGCTATCGTGGATTTGTTGCTTATTTGAAGGAAGAAGTGCCAAATGTTTTATGTATTCATTGTGTGGTGCACAGACATCTTGTAGGAAAACATCTAAGTACAAGTCTCCATTCATCATTAACTATAATAATTCGAACCATAAACAAGATCAAATCCAATGCAAAAAATGATAGAGTGTTTCGACAGCTTTGCCAGGACAATAATGAAGATTTTATTAAGTTACTTTTGCACACAGAAGTTCGGTGGCTGTCAAAGGGTACATCTTTGGCTCATTTTGTAGCATTATATGATAGTGTCATACAATTTTTTGAGAGTAATAATGAGACCAATCTTTGTCAACAGTTAAAAACAGTAAAGAATGATGCCTTTTATTTGACAGATATTTTCAAGAGATTTAATGACGTCAATTTGCAGCTTCAAGGAGCTAATAAAACTCTTATAGGTTGCCAAAGTATTGTGTCATTATTTATTGACAAACTTGAACTACTTCATTATAATCTATTAAAGAGAGAATTTCATCAGTTTCCCGAATTATCATCTATAAAAGATGATGTAACTCCAGAGGATATTGACAGATTCAGTAGCCACCTCAATGAACTTAAATTGGACATGGAAAAATGATTTGACGATATTTTGAAATTGAAGGTGTATGACTGGATGAAAAACCCTTTTACCGCAAATATTGAAGAGGCTGATACAACTTGCCAAGAAGAACTGTTAGAAATTAGATATGATGAAGAAAGTAAACATAAATTTGATAGTGGTGGATATGAAAACCTATGGTAAAATAAAAAAAAATGCCTGTCTTATATCCAAATATGTGGAAAATGATATTCAGTTTATTGATAGCTTTCCCTACCTCATATGTTGTGGAATCAGGCTTTCGTGCTGTTAATCATATTATGACCAAAGAAAGAAACTGCCTGAATATTTCTGAAAGAGAAGACCTTCGTTTGTTCCTTACAAAAATTGAGCCAGATATCCAGTATTTACTTTTGCAGCATCAGCCTCAGGGATCTCATTAATAATTTAATTAATTAAATGTAATTTCATCAGGCTTCATGCTTCTATGTATGCAAAGTATAAATAAAAAGATAGATTTAACTACGGTAAGTTGTTTTATAAAGATTTATTCTGCCAAACTTAGTGGAAGTCCAACATAAAGTATTTGGTAAATAATTATTATTATATGCTTTAACTTGCTGTAACTCTGCTTTATAAATTTTATAAAGTAAAGTTACTTCCCTACTTTATAAATCACCATTACTGTAGAACCGGTGGGCGATTAGAAAATTTTACTACTAACAGAGATACAAAAGTGGGCCGTAGGTATAAAAAGGTTGACTACCCCTGTTATAAACTAACAATGTCCACTGCATATAAAGAGAATCAATATAAAATGTTTTATAGATGGCATATGCCTCTGGAAAAATTGGCAAAAATGTTTAAAAACAAATCAGCTAAATGTTGGAAATGCCATCAAATACCAGGATCTTATTTTCATATGTGGTGGACATGTTCAGAAGCTAGAGACTATTGGAGCAGAATTAAGAAATGGTTAGAAGAAATGATCCAACAACATATGGATTTAAAACCTGAGCTGTTCCTATTGGGTATATTATCAGAGAAAATTAGTAAAGAAAATATATACTTGATTATACATATAATAACTGCAGCGAGGATAGTATTTGCGCAAAGATGGAAGGCAGAGAAAATCCCTTTAGAAGGGGAAGTAATTAAAAAAATTCTAGATTGTGCAGAAATGAACAGATTAACTTTGATGATTAAAGAGAGAGAGGATATGGATTATTATAAGATATGGGGGGAATTTTATGATTGGTTAGAAAAGAGATATAGATAAAGATTGTGATAATTAAATGGGAGAATGTTATATTAAATGTATTATAATTTGGGGAAAATACTGCAGTAGAGAAATGGAAATTATTAAAGAAGAAATGAAGAAAGGAGGAGTAACAAAAAGTAGTAGTAGTCACAGAAGAAACACCGAGACGACACACAGAAGGATTGATGTACTATGTGTTTGTTTTTTGTTTTTTTTTTAAACTTTTTATATATATAAAAAGGGGAAGTATAAGGATCTAAATCCTGCTATATGAGGTTACTTAATTAATGGAACTTGAAGTATGCCAATTCTGCCTGATCTCACTGGACAGAGGGGGCAACTGCAGACAAGTGATTTCTCAAATAACTAAGTCATAAGTATGATGAACTCTATATGTGAATAACTACCATTTAGAATTGCGCTAGAAGCCAACTAGTAGACAGCACAGTTTATGGAATAGTGGAATTACATAAGCAATACATGGCACCTCCATCACTGCCTGTGCTGATATATTGTGAACAAGCTGTAGCTTTCAGGTGATCTTCAAGGGCAACCTCATGGAGAGTACAGTAATCAGTCATGAATGACTGATGTGAATAACTAAGGTGAAAATGAGTTTAAAATTATACTTTAAAGTTTCTATGTAAGATTTTGTACTTGAGTGTTAGAACACATTTTTATCAGACATTCCATCTGGTCCACAGTTCATATTCTATTTTTTTAAATATTCAGCATCAATGTTATCAACAATGCCATACAGTGTAGTTTTATCCTAATTACCTTGCAATCATACACATCTCTTAGGCAATCTGCAACAATTTAGGTCCTTAGCAAGTAAGAAAGCTTTGACTAAGTACTACAAAAAATCTTCAAAACATCTTCTACTCATTTAATGGAACTTCACTCTCTTCCTCCATTACATCAGCTGTAAGCAAAACTGAACTCTTCAGAATAGTTTTGATTGCACAGAAGAAATAATTTATTCTATTCTAACATTTTATCAGTGCAGTTGTATCACTGTATAAAATCCTTAGATGTTTACAGAAGTAGTCATTTATAGAAGCCGTTTTACTAAGTTCTTTAGAAGTAAATTTACAGATGCAATATTGGACACAGATGAAAGATAACAAAATCTATCCCTGATGCAGGGGTAGAGTCGAGCATATATGGATGGGGGAAAATGCCTTTGGTTTATTTTTGTGTAAATGAATACCATCCAATTCAAGAAGAAAAGGATAAATACTATTACCTCTATTTAAAATAGAAACATGAGGATTCTGCTTGGGTCTCTCTGATATCACATGGAGTGATATCCCTGGAGAGTGAATGGCATTTTCAACAAGCCATGGTAACTAAGAAAACACATATGGTGGTTATGCATCATACAAATCCTACTTTTATTTTTGTCCTGAAACCTGATCTAATTATATATATCAAAATATTTGTACTGTAATGTATGTCTGTCATTTTCCCCATTAATCCCCCATAGATACCTATGTAAAGAGGTAAGTCAATTTATTTTCAACTACCTGCAATCTAGTTTAAAAACAGCAAAGCTTTTGAATTGTTTTGAGACGCAGTATAGAGCTTTTTCCCCCACCAGGAGAGTGTTCTTACTTCAGCCTCTTCTTCTGGTTTCTGGCCTTGAAGGTTTATAAGAACAATTCTGTACAAGTTTTTGTTTTTTTTAAAAAAATTATTACGTGTTTTACGTTTTAAAACCAAACACACAATAGCAAAAGAAATCAAGAGACAAAAAAAAAAAAAGCACACATACACCAGACGTTAAAATATAATACTAACAACAGATATATACAATTTTACAACTTTCTGCATCGACTTTTGTCTTTACTCTTAGCTTTTATCCTCCCACTCCTTCTCTTTATTTTTAAATATTCATAATTAACTGTTTTGTTAGCAGGATCATTATTTACATTTATATCCAGTTAATATCTAATTTCACTTTATATTCTTATTTCTTAATTCTGTACAAGCTTCTAGGTTCTCATAATAGACAATAAAAGTATGGGTGAAATTTTCAAGAATCTGTCAATGTCTTCATATTATTTTCAAAAGATGAGATTTCCAGGCTGCTGAGTTGAAACCCTCCTGCCCCACAGACACACAGATTATTTTTCTGTGGCCAGAGCAGGGAGCTATTGTTGATTAAATTTCTGTGTTAGCTCAGCTCAGGGCAACATTTTGTTCCTTGTTCTCAGCATTTGTGAATCAGGAAAATACATGAATTGCCTTCAAACTGTTTCTAAGGTTTAAAGCAGTAAAAATGATGGCAATTGTGTAAGTGCTTTCACTTTCTTTTTAAAGAATAAGGATCCTAACAAATTTTTATTTCTATATGAAATGGCAATTCAAATAAATTGCCATCATAAAGGTGGGAGAATTACAGTGTATTTGTTCTGATCTAAGTATGATTCTCCAAAATTGTAGTTCAATGTGGCATTCAATTTAACTAGAAGTTTGACATAACTTCATACTTTCTGGGTTTTTTACAAATCTGTGTACTGGTAGCAAATTATATTATTTATGTAATTATACTAGGCTCCCTACATTATTAGTAATGATGTTTAGTAATCAATAAGCATGTTTAACTGTTACATTTGTCTGATAAAAATAAAAATGGTATAAATGATATGTGATTAACTTTTTCCAATATTTAAGTTGACAAAGATATCATGCATGAAAACATATTTATTAAACTTATCTTCTTTTTTCTGGCTAAAGTATGGACTAGTATTAATGAAAGATCATGGCCAATTAATCTTTGTACACTGTGATTTCAGGAGAACACATCACATGAGAACTCCTGTAAGCCCTGCCTACTCCTGATATCTCAATGAGTTCCTGTAAATAACCATGGATTCTGTATGAATACCAAGAGGTTCTATATAAAATTTCTGCAAATAAAGGCATGAAGGAGCCTGAAAATTTATGGTCCTGGTTTATACCTAAACTAGTACACATGTTATATATACATGAAGGATTTTCTCCTATTAATACAAAAACAACTGTAATGTGTGTTCCTCAACTTTAATACCTAAGAAAAGCTTTAAAACTGACAGAATGATGAACAATCTTAAATGAGCTGTTACTTGTGAATGTTGATGATGTATCAAGGTGATTCAAGGTGTTAGTTATCACCTTTAAAGTGCTCCATGGCTTAGGACCTGGGTACTTACGAGACCGTCTTTTGCCACCAATAGCCTCCCACCGACCAGTTCGTTCTCACAGGGAGGGACTACTCAGGGTACCGTCAGTCAAGTTATGTCGACTGGCGACTCCCAGGGGGAGGGCCTTCTCTGTGGGGGCTCCAACCCTTTGGAATGAACTGCCCCCGGAGATACGGAATATCCCTGATCTCCGTGCTTTCCGCCGTGCCCTCAAGACCCTGATGTTCCAACAGGCGGGGCTAAACATACAAACATGTGAATGATTTTTTTAAATGTTATCTAATTCTGGGTTTTATTTAATTGACCAAACTAAGTAATAATTTTAATTAGCAATTTTATGATGTTTGTGTATCTATATTTTTCTTGACTGTACACCGCCTTGAGTCCTACGGGAGAAAGGCGGTATAGAAATATAATAAATAAATAAATAAATAAATAAATAAATAAATAAATAAATAAATCAAGACTTGAAATTCAGATCCATTGCAACCAACATGCAGAGATCAAATTTTCTGGTAGGTTAGGGAATTGGAAAGTGTCCCCTTCATCCCCAAAGGCTGATGGCAAATGAACTCATAATAGTTTGGTTACATGAAACAACAGAGACTTTGGCTATTACAGCTAGTCCTTAGTACTGGAACTCTATTGCTAAGCAATGTAAAATATGATGTCATGTGACTGCCCTGACTTAACAATGATAGTTTCAGCTGCCCTTAGATGAATCCACATAATTATTAAGCACAATGCCACATGATCACCATTTGCAATCTCCTGCCGGCTTCCTCGCTGATTTTGCTGTTGGAAGCTCACAGCAAAGGTTGCAAATATTGATCGCAAAATCATAAGATGCTGCAATATCATAACTGAAAACCAAGTTTTCAAGAGAATAAAGAGAATAAAAGCAAGAAACAAGAATACAACAAGAAAAGCAAGAATACAACATTGAAGAGAAAATAATTGAAGATAAAAAAAATAGATAATTACACTCGGATTGACAGTGACAAAATAAAAATGGAAAGGGGGGAATATTCCTCAAAAAAGAGGGGAAAAGAAGGAAATGGGAAAAGATTAAGGGGGAGAATGAAGAGGGTAACAATTTTAAAAACTAGAGAAAGGATTCAGGAGGAAAGATACAATAAATATAAAACGAAAAAGAAAAAGAAGAAAATAAGGGAATGGGAGAAAGGGAGGAAAATATTAAGAAATGGAATTTTGGAGAGAGCAAAAGAAAATGGTTAAAAGGGGAAGAATAATTGGATAATAGAAACGGAATTAAAGCATTTATTGGTTGATTTAAAGGAATGGTAGTAGTAGTAGAAATTGTATGTAAGAAGTAAATTAGAAGAAGTATATAGATCATGGTAAAATGGAATAATTAATTGAAATTAAGATAATAAAAGTGAAATGTTAGTAATATTGTTTATTGTAAAATAGATTAGCAGACACAATGTGAAAGATAGATTGGTTTAAATGTGAAAATAATTGAAATTGTGATTTTTTTTATTTGATTTATATGCCGCCCTTCTCCGGAGACTCAGAGTGGCTTAAAATGCGTTAAGCAATAGCCTTCATACTTTTGTATATTTATATAAAGTCATCTTATTGCCCCCACAATCTGGGTCCTCATTTTACCTTAGAAAGGATGGAAGGCTGAGTCAACCTTGAGCCTGGCGAGATTTGAACTTGCAGTAATTGCAGGCAGCTGATGTTAATAACAGTGCTTTAGTCTGCTGCGCCACCAGGGCTAGTAAATGGAAATAATTAATTGATGTGGAAATAAGATATTAGGAATTAAAGAAAATAAGAGGTGGAAGGTTAATTGAGTTAAAAGTTTTCATGGTAAAAATGGAATAAGTTGAAATACATTGTTAATAATTAAAAAATGGGATGGGGATTTTGAGAAATATATATAATAATTGAAGAAAAAATCGGGGTCACCTGGACACCATAGAGGAAAATATTGAATTGAAAATGAATACAGCAATGGAGAGAGAATGGCAAGAAGGAGTACAGGGATAGAAGGAGGGGAGAAGTGAGGAAGGAGAGAGAGGAACAGAAGAAAGGGAAAAGGAGAGGAAGAAAGGGAGGGGAAATAAGAGTAGGAGAGAAGGTTAGAAAGGAGGACAGGGAGAAAGGAAGGGAAAGTAGAGAAGGAGTAGGAGAGGAGGAAAGAAGAAAGTAGGAAAGAATAAAAGAAGGGAGGGAAGGGAAGGGAAAGAGAGAAGGAGAAGGATTGTTGTAAAATAAAAAAGATGAAATGGAAAAAGGGCCACCCTGAACATGTATAAATTTATTAAGATGAAGAATGAATTAATATGAAAGTGAAAAGAAAATATATATTATTAACAATGAAGAAGTTAGAATTTAAGGTTTAGGTTTATTTGGATTTATATACTGCCCTTCTCCCGAAGGACTCAGGGCGGTGAACAGCCAAAGATAAAACACATACAATATAAATTTAAAAAACAATTTAAAACATATTAAAGAGATTTGGCCCATACTAATTAAAACACCCCTTTTTTTAAAAGCAAATTAAAATTAAAATTAAGTAATTAAAAAGAGGCCAGCCCAGCTTGTTGGAATAAAAAAGTCTTGAGGGCACGGCGGAAAGTGCGTAAATAACTATGTAAAATGTATTTTGAGATGATAAGTTGTGTATGATATGATATGGTCAATACTCTGTTCATAAGATATGTGGGTATGTGTGAAAGAAAAAAAATCAATAAAACTTGATTCAAAAAAAAAATTGTGAAAAGCAAGTGCCCAAATCACGATCATGTGAACTCTATATTAGAGTCCCCAAACTCTTCAGGTCACTGACCTCTTTATGAAGTTTAGTTCATTGACCTCCAAACATTTATTATATGAAAACATTTAATAAGTACTAGCATAATTAACACTACTATGAAGAGTAATAATAGTAACACTATCAAACATTTATATCTGCCTAGCCACGTTCCTTGGAAAGGATTCAAGAGGTAAACAAAAATGCCAGATCCAGTCTGAACATCTGTCTGACTGTGAATAATAATAATAATAATAATAATAATAATAATAATAATGCTTAATATTAAAGCAAATTGAAGTTGAGTGATTGTGGAGGAAGAAATCAATGGTTGTAGCAATAGTAATAGGAGCCCTTGGAACAATACCCAAAGGGCTGCCTAGATACATGGAAATTTTGAATTTATTATACCTGAATATTCTGACTTTGCAAAAACCCACCTTAGTCGAAACTGCCTATATACTCAGACATTCCCTTAACAGCTCTTAGGTCCTTGGTTAGCACTTGAACAGTTAAGTTTTTACCAATTCCAGACTGTGAATCAAATTGAAGATTAAATCTTAAATAATAATATAAATTATATAATTATTATTAAATAATAATAGTAAAAGCAGCAGTGACCCTTGGGATTAATGCTGACCACTTTGAAAAAGCTACATGGAAGAATGTATGCCTGTAACCTGGAATGCTGCAATTTAGGCAAAAGTTTATAGTTTTAAGTTTTTTCAGTGATTCATGTGATGAATACAAGATGAAAGAATGAAAATACAAAATGTTTGAATCTTTTCACTGAAAAGTTATCTGATACAAAATTTACCAAATCTGAAAGAAAATGCCAATATTTTCTTTTAATTCAATCTTTAACAATTCTACCATCTTTTGCTCAAATTATTTGAATTCAGTTTTAATAGTCTTTCTTCAATTTTTTTCAAGTTATGCTAAACTGTATTTCTTTTGGACATAATTTAATGAATATATTTTTATTTTAAATTACAGATAAAAAAGAAAGTCCAAAATAAAGAAAACACTTGCGTGGAAAATTTAATAATTAAAATATATACCTATAATTGAAAACAATTGGATGTATTTTTAAGTGAACAAGACTAGGAATGCAGTGCATGGAATTTACAATGTGTTAAATAGCAATGAGCTCTTTAATACACTGAACTCACACTGCTGCCAAGAACAGTGGAGAATTTTACTCAGGTTGTCCAAACTTAGATTTCTGAGTTTGCACTACAATAAAGACACAACCTGTAATAATAGGGGACAACTGGTAGGTACCCAGCCAGTAACAGAAGATGTGATGTCTGACTTTTGATCACTCTGGGGAAAAAAAAACGAAATTTCAAAAGGAAATTTCAATAGTGATTGTTTTCTCATTGCCCTGACAATTTTTTGTCATACCTTTCTCAAAGTACTTACTGAAAGACAATATTGTGGAGAAAATTATCTTAGTGAATATTCAAAAAATGGCTTCCTTCCATTTTTATTTCATAATTATGATCCAGTTTTCATGGTGCTTATTATTTTATTCTTTTTTTTAATAAAAGTTTTTTATTTTTTTCAAACACACACACAAACAAACAAACAATGCATTTTTTCTGAACAATGTATTGGCCGAGCCAAAATTTGTACTGCTTTTAGTTTCTCAAACACCATTTTATATATTTCACTTTTTGCCATAAAATTCTTTCTCTCTAATTTTTTGTTTTATTTTCCTTCTATTTCTTCTAATATATAAACAATATTACCATTCACCCTAATCTCTAATCTTAATCAATTTTCTTTTTCCACTCCTCTCTTTACTTTTTTCAAATTGAAACCTTTTAAATTGAAATCAATCATTTTTCTAAAATCTAAACCTAATTCTAAAGTATCTTATTCAAATATTCTCCCATTATTCCCTTTTCACAATATAATATAATTTCAAATATTTTCTCTATATTCCATCATTCCAATCATAAATATTTAGTATTCAGCAGTTTAACATATATCCCTCTTTTCCATTACTTCTTTTTTTATCAGTTTTTCCCTAGATTCCATTATTCCAGTTATAAATCTTAATTTCCATACATTTTTACATATATAACTCATTTCCTTCCCTTTTCTCCATTTCTTTTTATCCAACTTAACCATAATATAATTTCAAATATTTTCCCTAAATTCCCAGATGGCTGTGATGCCACATCCCGGGCTTTGGTTTGGCTCCGAGTTTGAGGTCTTGCCATGTGTTCATGGCGTGTGTCAGTTTGCTTTGTGTGGGGATCGGACAGGGGTGCAGCAGCTGCTGATGCCACTGTGGTCTGGCTTCTGGATAGTGGTTGTATTTCGTCTATGGGATGGGTTTGGGTTTCAATCTGGTGAGGATGATTGGTGGTGGTGTCATGTGTTATGTTGGTTCCGGTGTTAATCTTCATAGCTGGGACTCTTCTGTTGACTAGGGCTAGTTTCCAGATGTCAGGTAGGCAGGAGGTATCATCGCGTTTATTCATGTTATGGGGGTGTTTCTCTATTTCGATGGCTTCCATGATTATTCTCTTGTTGAAGTGTTCAGTTTTGGAGATTAATTTTGTTCCTTCAAAGTCAATTTCGTGTCCTGTTGTTTTAAGGGGCTGGAAAGGGGAGGAAGTTTTTTCTTCTTTTCTGATTGCGTTCTTGTGTTCTGCAATGCGTGCATTTATTCTCCTATTAGTTTGTCCAAAGTATGTGGCTGGGCAGATTTTGCATGGTATTTCATAGACTCCTTGGTTTTCTAGCTGGATCTGTCTTTGGGGTTTCTTAAGATGTTGGCTATTTTTTGTGCAGTGCAGAAGGCTGTCTTGATATTGTGTTTGTGGAGCGACAACCCAGCCATCTGCTCAGGACTTTACATCGAAAAACTCAGGATATTACCACACTAGAACTCAGGATGTTAACACACAGCCCATTACCCAGGTCGTTAAAACACAAAAGACTAATGGGCACACATCAAGGACTTCACCCACACAAGATGTTATGAGACAGCTGACTAATCTGCAAATATCAACTCCATCAACCAATCAAGATGTAACAACACAGGCAATCAACCCGCTCACAGCAACAAAGCCAGCACCCCACAACTCCCCACTAGTATTTATAGAGAGACAGCAGCTCGGATCATGCTTTCCTCGCACAAGCACGAAGCCGAAGACACCAGCCTGAAGATGACAAGTAGGACCTCATTGGTGCCCGCTCTCCCCAGTTATTGCCAATCTGTTCATGGAAGGATTTGAAATTAAAACGTTGGAACAAACTATCTATAAACCAAAATTATGGCTCAGATATGTAGATGATACGTTTGTCATCTGGCCTCATGGAAAAGACAAGCTAGACAATTTTCTAGCACACTTGAATAACATGCACCCGAAGATAAAGTTCACTATGGAAATAGAGAAGGAAAATCAACTCCCATTCCTAGATGTACTAATATATAAGAGAACTGATGGCACCCTAGGACACAGTGTTTACCAAAAGAAGACACATACAAATTGTTACCTGAACGCACACTTACACCATCATCCCTCACAAGTAAGTTCAGTGGCAGAAACTTTAATCACTAGAACTAAATGTCTAGCAGATGAGGCACATGTACAAACAGAGCTTAAGACCCTCACAGAAGTATTAATGGAAAATGGGTTCCACGAAAATAGAATTAGAACTATAATCCAGCAAGGGACAGTAGGACAGAACAAAACCCAAGAAAAAGAACAGAATATGGGAACTGCCATCCTGCCCTATATAAAAGGGACCACCGATAAAATTAGTAAGATATTACGGAAACAAAAAATAAAAACAGTGTTCTGTACAGACAGAAAAATATCGATGATGGTGAGAAACCCTAAGGATAAAATTGAGTTGGAAAACCAGGGGATATACGAAGTGTCATGTGCCTCCTGTCAGTCATCTTATATTGGACAGACAAATAGACGAATAAGTGTACATTTAGAAGAACATAAAAATGCAGTGAGGAAAGAAGAGCAAACTTCTTCTTTGGTACAACACATGAAGGCCACGGGACACAATATTGATTTTAATAAAACCAGAACAGCAAAAGAGGAACATCTCAAGAAAAGAATAATCAGGGAGGCCATCGAAATTGAAAAGAGGCCTCAGAATATGAACAGACGAGACGATGCCTCTAGGTTATCAAGTATTTGGGGACCTGCACTGAGAAAAACTCGAGTGTTAACATCAGAAGAGAGGCAGAGATTCCAACAAGCAACCAGTGGTGTTGTAAGGCCTGCCAGAATTCTTCCCTCTTTGCAGAGGATGGCTAGCAATAGGGAGAGAGAGAGGATCGAGCCAGAAGACAGGCTGAGATCTCAACTAATAATCAAGGATGCTGGGATGCCTACCAGAATCCTTTCCCCTCTACAGCAGATAGATAATAATAGAGAACCTGAGAAAGCTAGGCCTGTAACATGTAGCCAAACAGCCAGGATGAGGAAGCAGGAAGAAAAACTGCTGTCCTCCAATCAGGACACAGAGTTACAGGCTAACCAGCATACGTCAGCAACAGCAAACATAGAAAAGCGACAGCTCCGACCTCACAACACACCCATAGCTTCTAAACTAAAGAAGAGCCTGAAGATGACAGGGTTGTGAGCCTGTCGAAACATTGCTAGAAAGAAAAACTTTTAAAGTACTGGTAGGATTTTAGCTAAGGTTTTGAAGGACCTTGCAGAGTGCTCTGTAAGGATTTTTGGAAGATTTTAAGCTAGGATTTTAACCAGAATTTTAAACATTTTAACTAACTTATTTAACATGACGCGGGAAAACACCCGAGATTTTAATTTTTTGCATATACACACCCGCAAAAACTTAAGAAGACATACACACACACACACACACATTTCCCTAATTACCAATATTCCAATCATAAATCTTGATATTCATACCCTTTTTCATATATAACCCATTTCCTTCTCTCTTTTCCATTTCTTCCCCCCCCCATTTATCCAAATACTGCATTCAAATATATTACTACAATTCACTTTAAAGTCATTCATTTCTACATCAATACGATATAATTTCAAATGTTTTAGCTGAATTCCATTATTACCATTAAAAACATTCCAAATATTATAATCACATCTATTAAACTTACTACCATTCATTTATAGTTATAAATCTTACTATCCTTTATCTCATCCTCTTATTTTCTTTTTCCCCCTTTCCCCCCTAATTTGAAAGCCCCTTGTTCTCTTAGTTTTCCCTGTATTTCCAATTGCTCCCCTCCTTTTCCCCCTATTCACCTTTCTTGCTTTACCACTGTTAATCCCAGTGTAATCATTTGAATTTTTTATATTTTCTCTCTTCCCCTCTTCTTTCTCTCATTGTCTCTTTCTAACCCCTCTATTTTTATCATTGCTAATCCCAATGTGATCTTTAAAATTCATCTTCATTTCTAACCTTTTCCCTTTTCCTTTCCTTTCCTTTCCTTTCCTTTCCTTTCCTTTCCTTTCCTTTCCTTTCCTTTCCTTTCCTTTCCTTTCCTTTCCTTTCCTTCCCTTCCCTTCCCTTCCCTTCCCTTCCCTTCCCTTCCCTTCCCTTTATTTGTTCCTTTTCCCATTAATTTTCTCCTAAGTCTTCTCTTTTTTTCATTGTTACTCCCACCATAATCGTTTAAATTTTCATAATCACTATCTTTATTTTTAATGCTACTTTCTTGCTTCTCATTCTTAGTTTCTTCCACTTGGGTATGTTCCAGCACAGTCTCTGGTTCATCCAGTTTAGGTTTTCCATGCATCATTATAAGCATTTCATTTATTTCCAATTTGAATGATATGCACATAGTTTTAATCATTTCAATTAGTTCCTGTGTCATTTTGTTGTTTCTAAGTTGTCTTTATTCCAATTTTAAGTTTTGTTATGTTCCACTTTCTTTGAATGTCAAGATCAAACAGCTTAAACAAAAATAAATCCTCCTCAGAAGTTCCCACCGCTCTTATCACTTTAAGAAAAATTTCTTTCCAGAATACAAGTTAATAGTTGTAATGTATCTTTCCACCTGTAGATGTCTCTCTCCAATCAACACTTCCAGTCAACATGTTGAAAAAAAAAATCCAATTTATTTATTAAATCCACATTGCAATATTTGCAGCCAAAATTTGCAATTTCAATCTTATTATTTTAATGTCCCCCAAGTTCCAATTTTAAAATCCAAATCCAGTTAAAAAAAAAAAACTCTGTTGCAGGGTTTTAGTTTTAAACTTTTCTTTATTCTTCCTTCAATGTTCAAAAGTTTTAAAATTATTTCCAATCCTCTTCACTGCTATTTCGGGTTTCTTCTTCTAGTAATTTAGATATCTCCAGGCAAATTCTAAACCAAAACTCAAATTCCATTTCAGGCTTTGACACTTTAAATTTCCACTTTGTTCTCTCTCCGTTAACATTCCCCACCGCCCATTAGCTGCTGTTTCTTTGCTGGGGCTTCTTCTAGCAATTTAAAAATATTTCTTTTTTACCTGTGAGCTGGCCAATCACTCACCTGGTACCAGTACTCCGTCCAAATCACCGCTCCTGATCAAAGTTTTAGTCCAGTTGCCCCAGTTTAGTGATGGCTACAATGGCCGCTGCGCCTACCACCGAGTCGAAGAGTTTCCTCCGACATCCGAGGAATTTGCCTGTTTCTCTTGGTCTTCCGAGATGCCTCTCCTTCTTCTCCGTCCCTACAGGATGGATCTGGTCCGAAGACCCCCCGACAGCGGCTTGTCAGCCTGGGTTTTCGCAAGGCTCATCAGAGCCCGCTATTCTGTATTGCTGAGACGCTTTCGGTCGAATCCCCTATTTTATTCTTATTAAATGAGTTTTATTTACTTCTTCAATATTAGTTCTATTCAGATTAATTTATGTATAGAAAAATCACTCCACCCTCTGTAATCTGAAGAATTCCACTATGAAAATAAAGGAATAGAGCACAGAATGACAGTGATATATTGAACAAAATGGTTAAATAGTTTGAACACTTTACCATGACACCTTCAAACTTAAATTACATAGAAGTAACTATTTTTAATCAATTTAGAGAAGAATATAAGCCCCTGCTTCCCCTCTTTTACTTAAATTTCATCAGGATAACAGTTTTTAAATTTTACATTGTGTTACTAGGACAGAATTAGGCGTTCAGGTTTACCCAATGTGGAACTAATTTCCCTAGGAATACTGAGCTCTGGGCCACATTTCTGGCACTCTTTATTTGCACTGACCAATTTGATGGCTGGTTATCTATAAAAAAAGGATAAGGCAGAACTGCCAAATTAAAATCCAGTCAGTTTACTTAGTGTAACCAGGAAACTTTATCCAAGGCATCTCTGCTTGTATTTCAGAGATTAGCTCAGTAGAAAAGCAAGCTGGCTTTAGGGTAGATTGATCTATAGTTCATTATTATTTAATATTATATATCATTCGGATGACAGGTTTAGAGCTAAACCTAAAGGAGAGACTGGACTGCCATCTGTCAGAAATTGTGTAGGGTCTGCTTGGGAGGGGGGTTGGACTAGATAACCTACAAGGTCCCTTCCATTAATCTGTTTTAATTAATCTGTTAACTTTTTGCTGCTTTTGTCGATTTTAAATCTGATTTTGACTCTGTTCTGAGGGTCAGATTATCAGAGGAAGTTGGAAGCAGGGATGAAATGCTCCCGGTTCGGACCGGCTTGGGCGAGTAAGTAGCGATGGCAGCGGGCAGTTGGGAGAACCGGTAGCAAAATCCCTGCCCCTGCCCCCCATGCCCAGCTGAGCCGCACGATCATCAGAGTCTTTTTTTCTTTTAAATGGCTCTGACGATCCAAGCTCTGACGATCCCAGCTGAGTTGCCTGATCGGCAGAGGATTTTTTAAAAACCCTCTGGCGATCAGGCAATTCAGCTGGGATCGTCAGAGCCTTTTGAAAGCATTTTTTTACATGGTTTTACATGTAAAAAATGGTTTTAAAAGTAAAAAAAATTGGCCATGCCCACCCAGTCACATTACACCCCCCCCCCCAAGCCATGCCCATAGAACTGGTAGTAATGAATTTTAGATTTCACCACTGGTTGGAAGTCTCTACAATGAGGATAGTTTTTCAGCTACATTACGGGATTCATTGGCTACTGAAGGCTACATTATATATTGATTTCTTTTCAAGACATAAAGGAGGCTATATATTAGCCCTTCTGTTTAAATTTTATATTAATAACATTTTATATTAATTTGTTGGTACAAGCAATCTCTTCCATTCTCTATCTGTGACTAACAGATTCCTGGCTTTGCTTCTTATTGCTCTGAAGAAAAGCTTGTTATTACTTATTCCAAAGGTAAAGCCACTGTATTTTTGAAGTGCCCAAGAAAATATAGTTAGCAGATTAATAGATGTAAAATAGAGCAGTTTATAAAGAAATAAGGAATGTGGGTCTTATTTTCTAAGCCTTTGGTTCTAGGAGGGCTCAAATTATGAGTCTGGCTCAAATTTTGGTTCTAGGAGGGCTCAATTTTATGGAGTCTACCCAGAAGAACGTGGCTGTAATTCTTGGGTTGTTTCTTCTCTGATTGTTACTGGGAGCTAGTTATAGATTATAATAAATAAACTAGCTGTATCTCTGTTTCTACTTATCATAGAAATATTTCATTCCTATTATCTCAAGCGTTAGTTATTCACAAATATCTAGAGCTATTTAATTTTTATTATAAAAAAAGCCTCCTCCCCACACAACAAGCAGCATGAAATCCCAGCAACAGGATAATAAAATATTATTATAAATATGGCAAATTTTGCCAAACCCCAAGGTAAACAAATTAATCTCACTAAAAGCTCTTAGGAGTCAGTACCAATTAAATTTGGACAAGGGCAGAATCTCCTTACACTGAGAAGTTACTGCAACATGCATAGGAGCTATTGACTCAATCCACAGTACATCTGGAATAAGAAATAAACTCTTTTAGATATTAGGATTTAAATTTCACTGGCTGGATTCGCATATAGTCTGCAGTTTATAGTAGGCATGTAATTTAAGATTTGCCTTTCAAGGTAGTGCATAGACTTGCTTTTCAGAGATTCAGCCTTTGCTTTATTTTAATTCAAATAATAAGAGTGGGAATGGAAGGACTGTGGGTCACAAATTGTTCCCATTTGCACTCTTGAACTCACCAATCCTGTTTGGCCTAAATTCATACAACTGAAATGTGAGCCAAATTGTGATGACATTATTTTATATTGTGGGTAAAAGAGCTACATATCTTATATTATATAACAACCTTCCTATATATATATCAGACTAGTCTCCAATGTGACAACTTCAAAGACTGAATTATTCTTGTAGGACATTAGTTATTGAAATCTGTCTTTCTGATAATTGCAGATGATGAATATGGAGTTTTATTGTGTGACTATTGTAAGATTCTTTTGGAAAAAGATTTTACAATTCATCAGGTGACTGTGAAGTCACTGTTTATTGTGGATGTTTTAAACTTATTGTTGTAGATTATTTATTGTTTACATTTTTATTGGATATTTTGTTTATATATTTGTGTGACACAATGAATGTATTACATTTAGTTTGTAAGCTAAAGAGTTTGAATGCATCTGGCAACATATGTTTATTTACTCATGCAATCATACAAAATCTAACTGCATACAGTTAAGACAGCATATAAAAATATAATCTAAAGTGACAAATGCAAATACAGGATGCTAGGGAGAAAATGTACCATTAAATACCAACAATCCATAATCCATTGGCCAAGGTGACAATCTCCTGGCCTCTGTCCTGTTTGAAAAGCCAGATTTTAGGGTTTTTGGGGGAAAAGAGCAAGGTTGTATCCAGATGAACCTTCAGAAGGCAGGGTGATAACAGAACAGGAACAACTCTAGGATCCCACGAGAAGGCACTATTTAGTTGATGAAGCTTAGAGAATATGCACTCTGATAGATGTTATAGGATAGGCAAAAAACAGTTCTGTAAATACTATTGCTATTAATAATAAGCTTTTATTTTATTTACCTTTATTTAATTTGTATCCCACCTTTATTGTTTTTACAAATAACTCAAGGTGGGGAACATATCAAACACATCTCCCTCCTTTCAACACGACACGAAGTGAGTTGAGCTGAGAGAACATGATTGACCCAAAGTCATACAGCTGGTTTTCATGGCTAAGGTAGAACTAGATCTCACCTTCTCTTGTTTTCTAGCCTGGTGCCGTAACCACTAGACCAAACTGGATCTCATCATCTTCTATATAGCTTTTGTTACTGTTTTCTGTTTTTGATACTGCAGTATATCTTATTTTACTGTCTTACTTCAATATTTATTTCATGAATTTATACTTTTTATCTGCCACTTAAGACTACCTGGAGCTATTCTGTATTTACTAATTAATTTTCATAAATAGATACATTTATGTTTGTATTACATTTCTGCATTTAGGATGTAGTTTGACAATAGGAATTCAGTACCCCTTCCCCATTATATTAAATCTGGGAATCCCATTAGATTGTATCACATAAATGATTGGTTTGAGTAGCACTGAAGATTTAAAAATAGTGGTTTTAATTTTGAAAGCAGAATTTGCCTCTTTCCATAAGTTCCCGGGCAAGTTATTTGTATTTTAACATCTAGTGTTTTTCCTTCCAGAGGATATGAATAGGTATTTTCATCGTAGCAGACACTGTGTAAGAGGATTCTTCATATTCTCAAAATTCCGAATGTGCAAACTCTTAGAGATCGCTTATGGCAATAGAATTAGATAAGTTCTTAGCAAGATGGTCAAAGACAGACTGAAAAATTAAGCCTAGCACATCCTTGGGGCCATTATAAAATATGCCAAAGGAAGACAAATGCATTTTGTAATCATCCAAGCATAAAATGTGTTATTTATTCCAGAAATATGAAAAAGGGCAGGGAGTTTTGTCTTTGCACAAGTCTCACAAATTCTAAAATCTCACTCCAACTTTTACTTATTTAGAATAACAACTTCCAAATAATTAATTTCTCTGTGATTGTTCCCTCTTCTGCCTCCTCACTGAAGATCTATGTGATGAGCTACCATACACGAAAATACTGACACAGTCAGTATGGTCAGCACTGCATCACCAGAATTATCCTATGCTTATCCTGAAAAATATTTAAGTTGAATTGTGAAGAACGAGAGAAAGGATGAAAGGTTTAATTTGTATTCACTTTTGAGAAAATGATCTGCTGTCTAAATTCAAGCTGGAAGAAAAAAGCTGTACCTCTGAATTCCTGAAAATCTGCTCATGAATCTGAATATTCATAATATGAGATACTCAAACATCTAATAATTGTTCATAGTCCTGATGGGTCATCAATATATTTGATGTAGTGACTAAAGATGATTTTTAATAAGCAAACATGAACATATGAACATCTTGAACATATGAACATCAACACCAGTTCTGCACCAAGAACTTGGACAGCACCAAGAACTCCAAGTAACACAAACTCTGAATATGTTTCAATGATAAAACCCAGAAACCAGATGGACTTTACTGGTTTTATTTAATTACAGGTATCAATGTTTCAACTGATGAACCCAACAAAAGCAAGCACATTCAAGATGTCTGAATGCAAAACTTCATTGAATACATCATTTCGGCATTGGGGAAGGCAAAATCAGCTCTACCCAATTCCCAGGCAAACCCATGTATAATTACAATATGGATTTCCCTCTCCCCCTATTAGTGCAGGTCACATTGTCCAATTGAGTGTCATTATTTTGTTATGAGAAACATCTCTGGTATTGACAAACACCTGCTGATGTGTCCTTGGTTCTCACAGCTCTTCTTCTTGAAGTCTGGAGCCTGCATTCCATTTCACCCTTCCCTCTCCCCTAGTTCTTTGGCAAGTTGAGAAGTGATAATGGTTGCAACTGCATAAGCACGCTTCAAGCTTGACATGTGGACCCCCTAAAAAGTAGGAGATACTGGAAAATATTAAACATGTGTAATTATCACTTATTATGAAGTCCTCCCTGGCATCCCCCTGGCTTTTGAGGGTACTTAGCAGGGAACTTGCCTATTAAGCAGTCTGCCTTAATGTTGTGAACTTTAACCCATTCAGCCTCTGAAATTGGAGATAGCCTTTCCACTGCACTAAATATTGTAGCTTTCCTTTAAAATATCTGGAATCTAAGATCTGTTTGACCTCATAGTGTTCTTCACCCCCCACTAGAATCAGTCCTCGAGCATCCTTTCCAATTGGCCTTAATTTCAATGCTGAAGTTTCAAAATGGCCTCAGTTTGCTATGAGTATGTTACTTGGAACCCTGACACTTAAGTTAAAGCCCTGGGCCAGTTTTAAAATGTTAAAAACAGCAGCTGGCTAGGCCTGGGTCCCCCCCCTTCCCGGGCTTCAGCAGTTCCATGATCAGCAAGGCAATTTTAGCAAAGGACAGGATGAACTGTCTATAGAAATTAGCAGGGAAGCTTTGCAACTGTTTGCAGGTACGTGGGGCTTACTACTCTAAAATGGCTTTAACTTGTCCTCGATCCATCTCCACTCCATCATAGGACACCTGAAGTAGCCTAGACTGGTCTTATGGAATTCACATTTTGACAGTTTAGTGTACAGCTTGGCATTCAGAAGTTTTCTCATGTACTTGACGTACTAGTTTCACATGTTCTTCTCGATCGGCATAGCCCACTGCAGCCCAGAACTCCTGAGCTCAAGCGATCTGCCAGCCTCAGCCTCCGGAGTAGCTGGATTACAGGCTCGTGCCACCACGAAAATTTAAAGAAATCCTTATTGGACATAATTGACACAGCTGAACCGCTTATTGATTTGGTTTTCCCTATAATTGAGCCTCTTACTTCTCCCCCAGGGGGCAAGGATTTGCAAGAATATTAGAGCATGGAAAACAGAAGCCAAGATATACAGGGGCCATTAGAGGCCCCAGTAGAGAAGGAGATGTTAGCATCCTTAAGTGATTATCCTATGATACCTTTAGCACCACATCAAGAAATCGAGAGAGGACCATATCAGTGTCATCAGCTCAAAGCTGAATGGAGCACGACCGAATAACCCCCTGCTCTACATCTAGAGAAGAGGCATCGGAATGGCAAGCCTTGTTAGCTGGTGTTAAATCCTCTTACCCTGAACAATTTTACCAGGAGTCGGCACAGAATTTAGATGGGGCACTCCTCCTTTTAGAGAAGGCCAATTTCATGCGTGATGACATCTCAAGCCATTGCAACAACCATACAACTTCCCTTTGTATAAATCAAATTTCCTGATGAGCTGCAAAAGAGGATCTCCTCTCCATCTTAACCTGGAATATAGCGGGTTGGACTGTTTCATCAAAAGACCAACTTTTTTTTTTACTATATATCACAATTTGACTTTTTTTTTTAAATTTTATTTATATGCCGCCCTTCTCCGGAGACTCAGGGCGGCTTACAATGCATTAAGCATTCTCTTCTTACAGGAAACCTGGGCCTCCGCAGAGATACAATTAGATGGTTATTGGGTTAACTCTATCCCAGCTGTCCCAAGTAAGGTGGGAGGGAAAGCTAAAGGGGGTATTGTAACATTAGTGAATACATCCTTGCAATTTAAATGTGTATCACTGCCATCTTTTCAGCCTTGGGTTGTGACTACCTTACTCTTATTTAAACAGGTGGAGATTTTGCTTTTCAATATCTACATTCCCCCACTCAATAAGAATAATTTGATCAACAAGATTTGGCATAGAAGATTTTATCCTGGGCTGCTTAGATAAATACCCTACAGCAGCAATAATTATTGGGGGGGGGGACTTAAACGCTAGGAGGGGCCCAAACGATCAAGCATTATTTAATCAATTTAAAATCCATTATGATGAGAATTTACCAGGAGAACCCCTGAATCCCAGACAATTTAAAGACACTAAGGCAAAGCGGGCAGGACTGTGTGTAAGACAGATGACTGTAAGCTTGGACCTTTGTATCCTGAACGGTTCCACTTGGGGTGACTACCCAGCAAACTATACTTATCAGGGAGCAGGAAGAAAATCCACAGTTGATTACTGGATAATATTATATGAGCTCCTGAAGTTCTTGCAGAAGATGGAGGTAGACTCGCATCTGGAAAGCAATCACGATTAACTTATCCTTACTCTTACATTACACCAGAACTTACTAAGGGTTGGCTCAATCTACCTACCCAGATTAGAGAGCCAAAATACCCAGGTAAAAATTAAATGGACTGAGAAAAATGCAAAGGAAATTACTAAATGTTAGCTCCAGAAACCATAGAATTACATACATCTCTACTAAGAAATAGATTTGAAGGACCATACTTAGAGGAGTTTGAAACTTTAATTTCAAATTTGAAATCGGTTCTCACTAATAGGATACTAGCTCACTCCAAAAAGCTGGTTTTAAAGAATAAAAAATGGTTTGATAGAGATTGCGTGCAATTAAAAAGGATATATAATAATGAGTACAGAAGAAGTAAAAATGACCCTTCTGAGGATCACACTCACTTCTTAAAACAATTGAAGGCACAATTATAAGACCCTCCTAAAAGAAAAGTGTGGCTTTGAAAGAGTCTTGGCAGAGATTAATTACATCAGTCAGGGCAAATAATACATTCCTTTTTTGGTACATCATCAGAGGATTGGGGAAATCCCCCCTACCCCCAACTAATCAGGTACCGATTCAGGCCTGGGAAGAATATTTTAGAGAGTTATATACAGACCCCGACTATGTAAATAAGGAGAGACAAATTAGTTGTACTAAACTGCTTACTGTCCCCCTGTTACACCAGAAGAGATATCCCGGTTGATCGGAGCCATCAAGGCTAATAAGGCACCTGGTGCTGATAATGTCCTACCAGAAATAATCAAAAAGAACACCAGTTAGTGGGCCCCACTTTTAGCATCACTGTTTACATTTATAGATAAAACGACTGTATGCCAAGAGATTGGGGATTAGTAATTATTATATCAATCTATAAAAAGGGTAATAGAAATGATCCAGGAAATTATAGAACCATTAGTCTTCTGAGTGTTATTAGTAAATTGTATGCTAAACACCTAAACTATAAACTCCAGGATTGGCTAATTTCAGGGGGGATAATCAAAGATGAACAAGCTGGCTTTAGAGAAGGAAGAGCTACAGTGGATCATATCCTGATACTTCACCATCTGGTGCAAAAATACACGTACAAAAAAAAATCCTCTCTCTACGTGGCCTTCCTTGATTTTAAGCAGGCCTTTGATTCAATATCCAGGAACACCCTATGGGAGAAATTAAAATGCACTACAATCGATAAACACTTCCTTTTCCTCATATAAAAATTGTATGCCAATTCCACCTTGAAAGTGAGGTGTAATCCTCAAGGGACTTTAACCCAGTAAGGATTCAAAAAGGGGTACGGCAGGGCTGCATCCTGTTCCCCTCCCTTTTTAACTTCTATATTAACCCCCTGATTGATCTCTTACAGAATCCTGATCTACATCCTCCTAACATAGCACAACGCAAAATCCCGATTCTCCTATATGCCGATGCTGCTGCTATTATTTCACAAACTCTCATAGGATTGAAGAGAGCAATTAGGGCAACACTTGGCTTCTGTAGACAGAAGAAGTTGGTCCTTAACTTTGATAAATCAAAAATTTTAGTTTTTGTCAAAAGACCCAGACAATACTCCTGGAAAATTGAAGGACACAGATTGGAACAGGTTAGGATATTTAGAAACCTTGGGGTGGTCTTTCACTCACAAGGGACATGGAAGGCACACCTGGAGCAGACACTGCAAGTAGCCAATAGGTCCTCAAATGCAATTAAACACTTCTTTTATATAGGCGGAGGTCAATTAGTACCTGCTGCCTTAAAACTTTTAGAGGCCAAAGCATTGGCGCAAATTCTTTATGGGGCACAAACAGGAATCCTTGCAAAGAAAAACTTGCTAGAAACTATACAAACCAAATTCCTGCGAGCCATCTTAGCTGCACCCAAAGGAATTCCAAATGCCCAGCTAAGAATTGTGACAGGTATGCCTCAAATTCAGGTAAGAGCCTGGAAGATGATGATCATTTATTGGCTAAAAATTCATTTCTTTCCAGACTGTCCCCGCTAGTGCTGACTGACAACTTTTCCTTCCCCTGGAAACAGGCGATAGATCACAAGCTGGGCTCTTATGGGCTCTCATCGGTATTCTTAATGTCCCTCGGCTTTGACAAAGCAAAGCAAGTGGTAATTGATAGAATGAAGGACATGGAGTTCCAAGAAGAACTAAATAGGTTGCCTCTCCACAGTAGGGACAGAATCAAGCAGGGTATGTGGGAATCAGCAAGATATCTAAATGATCTGATCTTCCCAAAACAAAGAATAGCTTTCTTCAGAGCCAGATTTAATATTCTCCCCTCAGCACTTCTCCAGGGTAGGTATAAGAGAACACCAAGAGCAGAACAGGTATGCATATGTGGAAAAGGAGAAGTCGAAGATATCTCACATGTTTTATTGTACTGTGAGTTATACAGAGTATGTAGGTCAATATATATTCTCCCCTTATTAGAAAGATTGCCAGGGAGGACAGACAACTTTTATGTAGGCTTTCTCCTCCAAGACTTAAATCCGGCTACCATGCGGGCAGTGGCAAAATTCTGTGTCCCTGCAATGTCCACAAGAAAAAAACTGGTTACAGAATTATAGATGTCAACTGGTGTCAATTTTTTGGAGATATCTATAATAATAATTGGAAAAATACATTTACTCACATCTTATTGGCTTTCCACTCTTGTAAATTAGGGAATGACCCTAACGATTTGAGATTATGTATTTACATAACAGGGATGTTACTATTCATGATTAATGTCAGTATTATTTTTAATTTATTGTATGTCTATTGCTGGTCGAGGACCGTAATAAAGTTTTATTCATTCACATGTTCTTCCATTGTTTCAGAATAGATAAGAATATCAGCAAGATACACCAGTACCCCATTAAACTGGTGCTCATGCAACACTTCGTTTATTAGTTGCATTAACATGACAGGGGCTCCCTGTAGCCCAAAGAGCATCATGTTAAATTAGTAGCATCCTAATGGGGAGTTGAAGGTGGTCTTCCACTTGTCACCTTTTTTAAGTCTTACTTGATAGTACTCCTCCCTTAGATTCAACTTGGTAAACACCTTCCCTTTGAATAAGTATCCCGCATGTTTTTCATGAGGGGGAGTGGGTATATATTATCCATGCATATGCTGTTTATCCCGCAAAAATCCACACATAATTTCAGCGACACATCCTTTTTCTACTTGAATAGCACAGGGGTTGCTACTCAGGTTTTCACAAGCTGGATGAATCCCCTGGCCAGGTTTTTATCAATAAAGTCTCTCAACTCCCCCATTTCCTTCGAGGTCATTGAGTACATTTTGGGTTTGGGGAGTTTCACCCTGGCAAGATTTCAATTACGCAGTCCATGGGGCAATGGGGGCGGGCAGGACATCACATTCCTTCTCACTGAACACCTCTGCTAAATCCTGATATTCTTTAGGATGGTCTGCTCTTTTGGTGTCAATTTGATGGCTGCTTTCATGCACTCAAGGCCTTCCCTCTTTTCTCTCTGCTGCTTAGACTCACCGGCCATCACTATATGTCTCTTGCTCTTCCCCCAGTGCACCATGGGGCTGCACTTGGTCAGCCAGGATAACCCAAGTATCATAACCTCTGCCATTTTTGGGGACATCACAAACCAAATGCTTTCTCTGTGGTATCATAATTTCAGGTGCACAGGCTCTGTTAGGTAGAAAGCGGGCAGCCCCCCTATTATGGAGCCATTGACTTGCTTGAATTTCATGGTTTGGCATAGTTTCCTCATTTGCAATGCCAGCTTCCTTTTGTCTGCAAACTGACTAAGCAATGGGTGCACCCTGAGTCTATTAGGGCCTTCACAACTTCCTTCGCCCCTGAATGGGGTACTATGATCTCCATTTGGGTCAAAAAGGGGGTGATGGTTCCACTTACCATCGGGTCATCTTCCCTCTTGTGGTTGCTCTTGTAGAAAGTCAGTTGGGGGTCACCTGCTGTCAGAGTTCCCTCTCCTTCACTAACTGGGGGGAGATCTATACAACTTGGTGCACCACTTGTGACTTCTTCTCTTTCTCTGGCTGCTTCTTTGGCTTTGATGGTCATGGGGTATTTGGAGTCGATATGGGCTTCGGCGCTCGACTGTAGCTCTATTGCCCTCTTGGCCAGATCAGAAGCACATACCGGGTTTGTGCTTGGGACTTCAGAAGGAGCAGGAGACGAAGTAGCTTTCACCCCAGCAAGCATCTCTCTTGGCTCTTCCTCAAGCAGCCTTTGGTTCTTCCATGCCTCTTGTATTCCACTAGGTCCAGCTCCACATTTGTTGCCAACTGGTACCAGACATGGATTCATTCTGGTATTCCGTAGGCAAGCATGTGTGGTATAGCTCCCAGTTCAGGCCATCTTGGAAGTATTAGACCAATAGTTGCTCCGGCCTCAGCTTCCCAGCCAGTCTCCGGAATTCACGAATGTACTCGGTTACTGGTATGCACCTCTGCTTGATGGCAAGGATCTTGGATTCCATCCGCTGGACTTGCGTGTTATCTCCAAACCGGGTCTCGGCTTGCTAAGCCATGCTTGTGCGAGCAAATGCTGAATCACCAAACCAAGATGGTTCTGCCTCACCAGTGATCTTTTATTCTGCTACAAATCGGTCTCAGTCAAAGTCAAGTACGAAGTGTACAAAGTCAGCGCTGAGTTCCCCCAGGAAGGCGTTGGGGTCCCCCAACTCAAGAGCCCCTTCATAATGGAGACTCTTCACCCATTCCATTTCCCTCTAGGTTCACCTCAAGGTTCCACTCTCTCTCTAGGGTATTTCACATCGTCGAAATAAGCTGACCCATATTGATCCACATAAGCCCACACCTGGTTCAGGAACAAAGCCAACTTCTCTGGACTCACATTGAATGTGTCCTTGATCGTTGGGGGCTCCATGGGGCCTGGGGCACTCCAATACCTTGGTGTGTACACCCCATGCCATAAAGCACCCCATGCCATAAGGCAATGGCTAGGGTTGATCACCTGCAGCCGTCAGTTGTGTGTGAGGCTGGTCAGCGGTCCTATATGGTTGAGATGCTGCTCGTTGGGGCCCAGCAGTGCCTTGTCCTGGCTGGAGAGTGGCAACCCCTGGGGGGCTTGCTGCCCCCAGGGTCGTGGTTTTACCCATTATTGGCTATATATTTATATATTTATATTTATTGAATTTCTATACCGCCCTACTCCCGAAGGACTCAGGGTGGTGCACAGCCATGAAATAAAACACATAAATATACAAAATTTAAAATCGAATAAAATGGATTAAATAAATTTGGCTGAATTAATACCCATTTAAACATACCCATATTTTAAAATCCATTAAAATTTAGAATTTACACTTAAAAGGGAGAAGATTTAGGCGAGGCCAGCTTGATGAAATAAAAGCGTCTTCAACTCGCGGCGGAAGGTGCGCAGATCCGGAATCCTCCGTATCTCTGGTGGGAGTTCATTCCAGATCGTCGGTGCCCCCACAGAGAAGGCTCTCCCCCTAGGGGCCGACAGCCGACATTGTTTGGCCGACGGCACCTGGAGGAGCCCCTCTCTGTGGGAGCGTACTGGTCGGTGGGAGGCTGATGATGGTAGTAGGCGGTCCCGTAAGTAACCAGGTCCCAAGCCATGGAGCGCTAGTGTTAAGGCTCCAGAGAAGGGAAGATAACTGGGGGTTGGCTGGATCCTGGTCCGGCAGTTTGGGCCTTCTGCTGCAATGGTTCTCTGCCTCGTATCTCCATGCCGACAAACCTCTCTCAACTGGGTGAATGCCACTCCAGGGGGGAGCAGTGGGAACTCAACTTTGGCTGCTTTTGGCACCAGACCCCGCCACAGATTCTCACCAGACTGACGGGGATCCCAGCCACCATGGCCTCCTCCCATGCTGCTGGTTGCTCTAATCCTTTGGACCGGGTCACTACCATCTGGATGTCAGAGTCCGCTTAACCTGCCACCGAGGCCTCTTTTGCCAGGCCCGTCCTAGACTTGGCAGCCTGTTCCCCTTTGCGTTCCACACCAAAAATCTTCTCCTGGATTCTCACAGCTCTTTCGGAGGTAACCAAACAGGCTGCAGGAGACCAGGAGCCTTTTGTCTTTTTTAGTCTTTTGGCAGAGCTGGTTAAATGTCAATGTTCCGACTGATGAACTGAATCAAAGCAAGCACATTCAAGACCTTCAGATGTCTGAATGCAAAACTTTACTGAGTACATCATTTCGTCATTGGGGAAGGCAAAATCAGTTCTACCTAATTCCCATGCAAACCCACGTAGTTACAATATGTATTTCCCTCTCCCCCTATTAGTGCAGGTCACATTGTCCAATTGAATGCCATTATTTTGTTATGAGAAACCTCTCTGGTCTTAGCAAACACCTGCTGATGTGTCCTTGGTTCTCACGGCTCTTCTTCTTGAAGTCTGGAGCCTGCATTCCATTTCACCCTTCCCTCCCTCCTAGTTCTTTGGCAAGTTGAGAAACGACAATGGTTGCAACAGCATTAAGCGCACTTCAAGCTTGACAACAGGCAAAAATGTAGTTTTACTTCTTAATAATTTCTTGAGAATTCATAGCAATTAACACGAATGGCAGGTTTGTCCATTCTTATTTTTTTCCAGTTTTTTTAATTTACCATGTATTTATCTTTTACAGCTCTAACAAGGCTTTGGTATGTCATACAGGTTCAGTGTTGAAAGATTTCAGCAGGATATCTATACAAAATAAAAGAGGTAAAGATTTAGAACGACTTACATTTTAGAGAAACAAGTTTGGCAGTGCAGATGAGAATTTGAAGAACCAGTTGCAAGTAAGCAACATGTTTTCCTTTTTTTTTTTTTTGTGGCATCTATGATTTTCTATAGAGAAGAACAAGCCACTTAACCTGGAGGCCAGTCAAACAGCATTAAACAACAAACTCAACAAAGCCTTTCCAAAAGTGGCATTTCTCAAAGTAAAAAAAACCCAACAACAATGTGTGATCTCTTATGAAATTGGACTGATGTGACCATCTAGTGGTTTGGTTCAGAATATAGAGTCTGGTTTGCTGAAAGGCTTTAAAAGATGTAATGGTTCTTGAAGAATGTATATGGGTTTTGTTTAGTATTAAAAGTCAAGTGAAGCCAGTTTCTAGCAGAGCATACAAAACATAACGTACAAAACTGGTGAAAACCATAATAAAAATGCTAAGTACAACTCTGGATCTTTTTTGCCACCATTATTAAAGATGAAAAACTGTGAGGGAACATTTTTTATTCATATGGATGCAAGGCATGCCATTATAAAAATAGGGTATGCCTTTTTTGTTCACAAATGATAAGATAGAGTAAAATTTAAATATGGCAAAGCCTGGGCTGATACTAACTTCAGCAGAAAAGTTATAAACATATTAGCTTCTACTACAACAGATAAGCAGTGGAACACACAGTTCACTAACCCACTTTATAGAGGAGCTGGCTGAACAAATGTGCTCCTGAAAAAACTTCTGTATGTCTCAAAATTTTTACATCAGTTCAAAAGGAATTTCAATATACTTAGTATATACCAAGAGCCTTGGTAGTACAGTGGTCTAAAGCACCCTGTTATTAAGACCAGCTGCCTGCAATTACTCCAGGTTCGAATCTCGCCAGGCTCAAGGTTGACTCAGCCTTCCATCCTTTCTAAGGTAGGTAAATTGAGGACCCAGTTGTGGGGGTAATAAGCTGACTTTGTATAAATATACAAAAGGATGAAGGCTATTGCTTAGCGCATTGTAACCTGCCCTGAGTCTCCGGAGAAGGGCAGCATATAAATCAAATTAAAAAAAAAAAGTAAGTAGAGTTCTAAGAGAACTATTAGAAATGAGCAACTATTACAAATATCTTACAAGCTGGTATGTGTGTGTGTGTGGGGGGGGGAAGTATGACAATCTGAAGAAAAAAAAGATAATTTGGACATATGCAACAACACATGTTGTAGGTCAATTTTTGAAAATGAAAATGACAAACTATTAAACTGAAGCAGAATTACATAAAAGATCTACATAAAA
Source organism: Pituophis catenifer annectens (assembly GCF_029215685.1). Classification (NCBI taxonomy): domain Eukaryota; kingdom Metazoa; phylum Chordata; class Lepidosauria; order Squamata; family Colubridae; genus Pituophis; species Pituophis catenifer. Next base: position 29,061,344 of record NW_027256887.1, read on the forward strand.
AGTTTATAGGCACACTTCCAGGAACTATTCTGTTCTATCAGAAAGTAGACTGGGAATGGTGTAGATTTGAACAGGTAATCTATTCTAAGTCTGACTAGTCTAGTAGCTATAATCTGTATGTTCAAAACTATATCTAAATCAGGGGTGAAATGTAAAATTTGTTACTACCAGTTCTGTGGGCGTGGCTTGGTGGGGGGTGCGTAATGTGACTGGGTGGGCGTGGCCAACTTTTAAAAAAAAATTTCAAAGCATTTTTTCTGCAAATGCAAAAAAATGCTTTGAAAAGCCTCTGCCGGTCAGGCAACACAGCTGGGATCGTCAGAGCCTTTTCAAAGCATTTTTAAACCACTTCTTCCGCTGAAGAGGTTGCAGAAAAAAATGCTTTAAAAGTCTCTCTGACGATCCCAGCTGAGTTGCCTGATCACAGAGAGGCTTTTCAAAGCATTTTTTTAAAGCCTCTCTGACGATCCCAGCTGAGTTGTCTGATCATCAGATATTTTTTTAAAAGCCTATCTGATGATCAGGCAACTCAGCTGGGATCGTCAGAGAGACTTTTAAAAAAATGCTTTGAAAAGTCTCTCTGACAATCAGGCAACTCAGCTGGGATCGTCAGAGAGACTTTTTTTTTTTAATTTTATTATAAATTAGAAACAAAAAACAGAATAAAGACTATAACGAAACACAATCACATACATACGACTGAGGTTGATTCAACCCTATATATATACAGTTTCTAAATAACATTACATATCATCATACTACAGCTTCAATTTGGTTTATCATACTGCATTTGTTAATCTTCTTATATCTAATATTCCCTTATTTATATTTAGCTTGCTATTTACATATCTATGCTACATGCTTCCCTAACATCTACCTCATGACATTTTTACTTCTATCCATTGGTACCATTTATCCCAGCTTTAATTGAAAATTGATTCTTGTCTATCTTTAAGTATATATGTTAATCTATCACATTCTGCATACCACAAAATTTTGTTGATAATCATCTGATCCGATGGGTACTTCCTTCCCTTTCCAAAGTTGCGCATATGCAATTCTAGCCACAGTGGTAATGTGTATGAAAAGGTACCAGTCTGCTTTCCTTATGCCCCCAGGGTTTATTCCTAGCAAGTCGACTTCTGGTCTCAGTTGAAAGCTGACTCCTGTAATCTCGATGAGCCAAACTTTTATCTTACTCCAATAATTTTGGGCTTGTAGACATGTCCACCATTGGTGGTAAAATGAACCCCTGGCTGACTCACATTTCCAACATTCTGCTGAGGTTCCAGGGAACATCTTTGTGATTCTTGCTGGTGGTATATGCCATCTATATAACATTTTAAATATATTTTCTTTGAAAGACACTGCCATCATCATTTTCACATTTATATTCCATATTTGTTGCCATTTTTCCAGATCTAATGAATATCCGAAATTCCTCCCCCAGGCTATCATCAAGTCTTTAACTATTTCCTCAGCTACAAATCAGGACAGGAGGAGGTTATATACCTTAGTGATACATTTCTTATCACCTTCCAGGAGGGCCTTATTGAACTCTTGTGGTGAAGTGAACCCCCCCCCCCTTGGCTTTATCTTTTTGATATCTTGCTTGAATTTGTGCATATGCCCTCAGCCCAAATTGATTCCCCATATTTGTAGTTCCGCTTTAGATCTAAGATTTCCCCCACCGTCCAACAATTCCCTGTATATTACAGGTTTATCAAAATTATATAGAGGTGAGTATATAGTTGCTTCAAGGGTCACAAACCAATATGGAATCTTACTATACATCATTCCTTTGATCTTATTCCATACCTTAATCAGACATCCCCTTACATAGTGATTTGTAAAATATTTATGCTGTCCTGCTTTGATTGGCCAGAGAAAATAATGCCACCCCTGCTGTAAATTATACCCTTCAATTTTTAATATACGCTTCCTCTTCAGTATTATCCAATCTTTTACCCAAACCAGGCAAGAAGCTTGATAGTACCGCTCCCAGTTGGGGAGTCCCAAGCCTCCCCTTGTTTTATGCTCCTGCATCATTTTCTTTTTAATACATGGGTTTTTCCCTTGCCATATGAATTTTCCAATTATCTGATCCATTTTCCTAAAGAAACTTTTCTCTAATCTTGCCGGGGCCGTTTGGAAAAGATATATCCATTTTGGCAGCACATGTGCCTTTATCACTGCCACTCTTCCTAACAGGGATAGCTGTACTTTCCTCCACCGATCTAAATCCTGTTCCATTTGCAAGATGAGTTTATCATAATTATTCTTTTTTATTGAGGAGCATTTTGGGGTCAGCCATATGCCCAAGTATTTTACCTTTTTAGTTATTTGTATTCCCATCACATTCTCTATCTCCAATTTCCGTGTCCCCTTAAGATTTCCCCTTTCCGGAGACTTCCTGTGGCTCCGCGATTGCCGATGGATGCTCCTTTAGGAGCTCCAGTCCCGTGATTTCGTTTGCCGCTAGAACAGCGAAAATCAGCTGTCTAGCGGCTCGAAACTCTCTCCCAGGGAAAAAGGGGGAGAGAAGAGCAGAAGGGTCTGGGTAGAGCTCCCCTAGACCCCCAGGTTTTTCTTTCTAAGCCTGGGGTTTGCAGGGTGAGAGCTCCCTGAAAGCCCTTCAGTTGCTCCGGATCCAGGATGAGTCTGCTTTATGCAGACCGAGGCGTCGTGACCACACCAGCAATACAATTTTAAGGATTATAAGAAATTTGGACTTTGGATTCTGGCAGAGCAAATCAGGAGAACAAAAAATGCAAGTACTGATCTTTAACTCCATTTAAAAAGGGAAATAATGGTGCCTGAGGGCGTGAAATCGAAACTTACTAGAGAAAGCGATCATTAACACTGGTAACATTCTTAAAGCTACTGGATTACACATTAAGAAAAAGATTTAAAGTGGAAGCGGAATGGAAAAGACTATGGTATTGACTTCAACTAATTTACATTTCTAAACTGTGTAGAAAATAGCTGGACTTATTGACCTCAGAGGTGAATAAATATAAAGTGAAGATTGAAATATGGCTGACATTAGGGCTGGAGGATCATTGTCTGGTGAGTCAGCAAACTCACAAGTTGTGACTGTAAAGATTTTTCAAGAACTTTTAAACTCTTTTACTTCTGCCTTCTTGGAATCAATTGATAGAATTTTTCAAAAACATGACTTGAAGAATAACAATGATTTGCTAGCTGGAAAAGATGATGAAATTAACCAGAATAATGTGATTTTGGAGGATAAAAAAGCGGCTGTCAGGATTGAGACGGAAGTTGGTTCAGCGGAAACAGAGGTTTTGGCAGAGGCTTCTATGCAACTAATTGAAAAGCAACAAGTAGACTCTTTACTGCAAACCGAAAAATTTTATCATGACAATTCTTGGTCTTACAGACAGAGGAATGAACTGATTGATTATATAAGCAGGAAGAATCAAAATGGGGGTTTCAAACCAGAGGAAATAATTCCAAGAAGAGAACGAGTTTTCAAGATACATCAATCTCAAATCAAAATTCAAAAATTTTCAAAAATAAAAGCAGGGGGAGGAGCAATGCTGAAGAAGAAAGTATTACTGAAGAAGAAGGACTGGAAAAAATATAGAAAGAAAGGAAGAATGGAAGATTAATTTCTTTTGAGGAGGATTTTAGTAATAATTATTGTTTATTGAAGTAAAAAGGCTTAATTAGAATTGGATAGCTTTTTGAAATTTATTGAAGTATTAAAATGGTTAACTTAAAAGTTAATGGATAGTTTTTTAAAAAAAGTTTTGAAACTTATATTTTGAAGAATGTCTTATTGATAAGAAGGTAGGGAAAGGATCTTAGCAACAATTGTGAAATGTGATAAGAGAAAATTAATTTCTTTTGAGGAGGATTTTAGTAATAAATCTGAAAAGTTTACTGTCTCATTGAAGTAAAAAGGCTTAATTAAAATTGGATAGCTTTCTAAAACTTATTGAAGTATTAAAATGGTTAACTTAAAATTTAAGGGATAGGGTTTTTTTTAAAAAAGTGTTGAAACTTGTACTTTGTAGAATGTCTTATTGATAAGAAGGTATGGAAAGGACTTCCGGGTTGGCTCCGCGGCGCCATGGATGGTCTTTTTAGACCGCCGCCCCCGCGATCCCGTTGAGACGTTCTGACAGCACTAATCAGCTGTCAAACAGCTTGAAAATCTCCCCTTTGGGAAAAGAAGGGGAGGAGAGCTGGTGGGTGAGGGTAGAGCTCCCCGAAAACCCCTGGATTAATTCCAGGGGTTCGGAGGGCGAGAGCTCCCTGTTCAGCCCGCTGAAGCTCCGGATCCAGGGGAACTCTGTTTTTTACAGAGCTAGGCGTCGTGTCCAATTTCTGCTGTCAAATAGAAGATTAAATGATTTCAAAAAAGCAGGCGGAACGGAAGCAGGAGGACAAGCTTTTTGCAAGTATAATGCTTAACTCTGGGGATACAATGTTTCTAATTGAATTTTCTGAGCTGGAAGTAAAGATGGTGTTTTTGTTGCGATTTTAAAAGTGAAAGCTAGAAAGGAAAATGCCTGCTAACAGACTCGTGCTCAGAGACTGGCTTTAAGTTGCTGGATTAGATTTTAAAGAGCTGTTCGGGAAAAGATTATTTCGTTTGGTGATTTATAAAGAAATTGCTGAAAGTTGCTCAAGAGGATGGCTGTGAGTTTATGACTTTATGGTTGTGGAAAGAAAGAAAATCTTTTTAAAATAAAATGGCTTCCAAGAAAGGAGATTTTGAAAGTGCTGGAAGCCCTTTGGCGGTGTCAGAAACGATACAGTTGTCTGATTTACAGAGCTACAAGGATCCTAATGCAGAATTTACAGAATTTATAAAAGAAGCCATGAATAATCATACTGCAGCTATAAGTAATCAAATAGCAATTCTCAAAGGGATAACAACAGAAATGATGGAGGAGACAAAAGCAAGTATGGAGCATGATGACAATGCAGGAGACATTTTGATTGAAGCAGAGAAGGTGGAACCGGTTGGTTCTCAAGAATTTTCTCAAGAATTTTCAAGCTTATTCTCTGCTCTTTTTGAAAAAATTGACAGAATCTTTCAAAATTACGACTTGGTCTGGAAGAAAGTAGTAAATGATCAGCCTTCCGAAGTTTTTGAAGATGAAGGAGATTTGCCAGTGGTATTTATGCATTTAATAGAAAAAAAAAACAATTGAACTCTTTTTCACAAACTCTTGACAATCTTTGGTTTTACAGACGAAGTAACGAACTGATCTATATAAGCAAGAAGAGGCGATATGGGGGCTCTAAATCAGAGGAAATTTTCTCAAAAAGGGGACAATCTTTGCAGTTACATCAACCTCAAATTAAAATTAAAAACCTCCTCAAAATAGAAGTAGGAGGGATGCAGAAAGACTGGAAAAAATATAAAAAGAAAGCAAGAATGGAAGATTAACTTTTTTTTTTTTTGGTTTTGCAGTTGTTCTATTAATGGTTAAAAATGATTATGTTTTAGGTGTTAAAATTACTGAGGGGGAAAATGTAAAAACTTAAATATTGATTTTTAAATATGATGGATTACTGGTTAATTAAAATGATTATGTTTCAAATAAAAATGTAGAAATTTAAATAATGATAATGGCTAAAAATGATTATGTTTTAGAAGTTAAAAGTTGGAGGGAGGAAAAAAGACCGAGGGGGTAAACGTACAGATTATGATTAATTAAGGTTTATTTTTTGTTTTAAGATTTTTAAAATATTCGAGAGTAAGAATGTAAGATTAATCTTTTTTGGTTTTCTAGTTTATGTATTAATGGTTAATTAAAACGCTGATGTTTATGTTTTAAAATTTTAAAAGTTGGAGGGAGGAACAACGGAGGGGGAAAATCTAGAAATTTAACTATTGAATATTTAAGGTTTACTTTTTGTTATAAGATTTCAAAATATCTGAATTTTGAGAAAAGTAGGAGGGGGAAAAATGTTTATGTAAATGAATTGAATACCTTATTGATATATTAAGAGATTTTTTAAGGTTTGAATGCTTAATATTTGTTAATGGTTTTAAAACTCTTAGAGTTATTGGATTATATGCTACTTTGAGTCTATAAAAAGGGAGGTTGATGAAATGGTAAAAGGGGAGTTAAGGGGTCTTGGGAGTTATTAAATCTTGCAGTTAGCTGGTTTATTTTAGTGAATGTTTGGTGAAATCTATGCCCTGTTTTTGTTCTGGGAAGTCGGGGGTGGGGGGTGGTGAGGAGGGGTTGAAGATTGAGTTTAGAGATGGATTATGGATTAAAACTTTTTTTTTCTTCTTGATGATAGTTCGAATGATTGCTTATATTGTATACTTGTTTGATCATAAAATAAAAACTTTTTTTAAATAAAAAAAGAAGGTATGGAAAGGATCTTAGTAACAAATGCGAAATGTGATAAGAGAATTTATAAAAGGAAGATTGATGAATAATCTTTAAAAGGGGAGTTAAAGAGTGTGAGGGAGTTTTGAATCTTGTAGTAAGTTAGTTTATTTAAGCTTATGTTTGTTAAATGTTATACCCTGTTTTTGCTCTGGGAAGTCAGGGGGGAGGGGGGGAGGGGGGGGTTGAAGGATGGTTGAGGATAAAATTGTTGTTGAAAAAACTTTTTTACTAAAATAAAAAGATAGATAAATGTATTAATAGAAAAGTAAGAAATTTGGGGGGAATGTTACAATAAATGAAATGATAAAATTAAGATATGATAAATACTGGCGGAATAACAAGAAGATACAAAAGATGTGCTCAGATGATACACTGTATTATTAAGAATTGTATGTTTGTTTGTTTATAAAAAATAAAAACTTTTTTAATACAAAAAAAAAGATTTCCCCTTTCCTAACATTAAGTCCTTTTATTTCTTTGTTTTGTCTGATTTGATTTAGTAAAGGTTCCAGAGTCAAAATAAATAATAGCAGGGATAATGGGCATCCTTGCCTAGTTCCCCTACGTATTTGTATCTCCTCTGTTGTTTCACTTTCAATTAACACTCTTGCGTATTGTGCCGTATAAAGTGCCCAGATAGCACTTTATAAGGCTATAAAGTGTAAAACTAGATCCAAAATCCATCTCCTCAATTTGTAATAAAATAAAGTCCCAATTAACCCTATCAAATGCCTTTTGCGCATCGAGGAACATTAGAACCATTTCTTTGTCTGTATGTGTTTCATAATATTTCAGTGTATCCATGATGGTTCTAACGTTGTTTCATAAGTATCTATATGGCAAAAAGCCGTTTTGATCTTGGTGGATGTATTCGTTTAAAAAAACCTTTAATCTTTCTGCTAATATTGATGTAAATATTTTGTAGTCCGAATTTAGTAGGGAGATGGGTCTATAGTTTTTAATCTGTGTTCGATCAGAATCAGACTTGGGAAGCAACACGATGTAAGCTTCCATCCATGACCTGGGAACTATACCTTTAGTTAGAACTTCATTAAATAGGTCTTTCATATTTGGCAATAGTGTATCATATATCTCTTTATATAATTCAACTGGCAATCCATCCGGTCCTGGTGATTTGCCACATTTCTGCTTCTTAATAACAATTTCAATTTCTCCTTCCCTAATCTCTGAATTAAGAATATCCTTCATATTTTGTGGGGTTTTAGCTAATTTTACGTTTTCAAGGTATGCCCTTACTTGCATCTCCTGTATTCCCTCTTTTTGATATAATTTCTCAAAAAATTTTGTAATCACCCTCTTTTTCCCTTCCACATTCCCCACAAGATTTCCCTCACCATCTTGTAAGGCATCAATTCTCTTTGCTTCTGTTTCTTTTCTTTTCTTTTTTTTTTATTGAAAAAGTTTTTCAAATACAGATTTTTCCCCCTTTTTTCTCCCCCTCCTCCCTAACCCCCCTCACCACCCCTCCCCCTGTGACTTCTTCAAAGTAAAATCCAAATTCATAACAGATTATATAATACTTTAGCATCCCCTTACTCCATCCCCCAAATACTGACCCTTTCTTTCTAATAATATTATTATATCCCCCTTTTACTATACATTTCAAAATAACATTCTACTGTAACATTGTGTAATAACTTCTAATTTAGCATAGTAATATTATTATAACACCCAATTTAGCAATATACCCTTTTTCTCCTCCCCCATACATATATCTCTTAAATCAAACCTTTTATGTATATTAGTATAACATTTCAAAACAACCTTCCACTTTAAAACTATATAATAAATCCTAATTTAATATTTAATCTTTTGTGTATATTAATATAACATTTCAAAGCAGCCTTCCACTATAAAACTATATAATAGATCCTAATTTAACATTTATTCAACTCATAGTCAATCCATTTCCTCTACTCCCATAAATAAACAAACAATAAACTAGCCTGTCTCCACCCACTTTCCTACAAAATAACAATTCTTAATATCTTTATTCTTCTGCCCATCCTGCTAAAAAAATATTCCCTTATATAGATAAAATCAATGACTTTAAACTTGTAATCCATATAATGTCTTCTATAATGTCTTTCAACTGGATTGTTAACTCCATCACCCATATTAGGGTAACATCACATCCTAATTCCAACAGAATGTTTGGAATCCTCAGTTATCATCTACCCCCATCAGTAATAAATATCTTCATGTATGTATATATAAAAAAAGAAAACAACCACCCGAGTGACATTATAATTGTATTCCATATAGTATCTGTAGTAGTGGCTTTCTTCAAGATTATTAATTCCAACCATCATAATGGGGTAACAACCAGATCTTCTGCGTGCCCCAATGTAGCTCTCTTGCCATATAACTCAACATAAACGTAATACATTTATCAAAGAATCCAAAATAGATAATTCCAATCCAACAGTTTAAGGCCCTCTTCACATCCCAAAAATACGGCATTGCAGAGGTCTGTCACTCTCCTCAGGATAATATTAACCAATACTTCGCCTCCACTGTCTTTTCATATATTCAATCATCTTTTAGATAACTGGCTTCACTGTTGCCTAGTTTAAAAATTTTTGTTTTTGTGAGACCTATTTCTTTTTTTCTTGACTTTTTGTGGGTTTGATCTCCATCCTGATTTCCTTTCTATGAGTTGTATATCAATTTATCCGCTTCCGGCGTGTTCCAAGATGGCGGCGGTCGGCTGAGCTCCGCGGAGGAGATGGAGAGGTCGCTGGTGTCAGGGGTCTTCGGGAGCCGCTTTAACTATCTCCGGCTCCAGTCCCAATGAGGGGAATGCCCGCCCTGCCTGCTGAGGGCTTTTTCGCCCTCCGGAATATCAGGGCAGGGCGGGACGCGCTGTTTGAAGCCGCCGCGGGAGATGGGGCGGCGGCCTGTTAAAAACAGCTGTTTCCGGCTTGTCAGCGCCGGGAGGAGTGGAAGCCGGAGCGTTCGGCGGCGGTCGGCGTTGCTATGCGGCGACGGCGGCTTGGAGGTGCCCTTCATCCCCTCGCCCCTCACGGATCTCTGGGACGTTCTCCTGACGTTTTTCGGGGGTCCTGGAGGCGCTATGGGGAGCCCAGGGTGCCGGTTGCGAGCCGGCTGCAGCGGTGGTGGCGACGGCGGCAGCGGAGGGCAATGGCAGCCACGGATCATCCGGCTGAGGAAAGAACTTGCAGCAGGTGGATGGGGAATACGGACAGCCTTGCCTTGCCCTCAGGATTACCATCTGCTCTTTTTTGAGTCTTGACCCCTGTTATCCGGGGTTTGTTTGTCATCAGAGCTGAGACTGGGGATTTGGGGGAGTCTTGGGACGGGAGAGGCGGGAGGCTGACCAGGGCTCTATTGGTCGCCTCGGGTGGCTTCTCCTCCCCCCCTTCTTCCCCCAGGTATGTGTGGGTGTTGGCCTTTGATGGCCACCCATACTTGGACTTGGACTGGGTTTTTGTCTGCTATCCCTACTTTCGCCCCAGGGAAGAACTTGTGCCTGTGGAATTATCATCACTGTCTTTAATAACTTTACAAATTGCTGGCTTCTTGTGCGACCCCGAACTGGAGGAGAACTGGGCAAAATGGTGTGCAGGTGCTGAGGGGGCTGTTTGTCATCCACCAGATGAAAGGATGGACTATTGTGACTTTATTGTCGGTGTCATCTGCCCCAGTCACTGTGAGAGGGTGACTGGGATAATTATCCTCCAGACGTGGGGGGATGTCACTGGCCCCTTTCACTGTCGTGAGAGGGCAGTGAACCAGCTCCTGATATGAAGATCTACTTTGACCCAGTATTATTAGACGATCTGGTGAAGCCCTGACCAGTTGACTCTCCATCTCTGTTTTGTGCGATGTTTACGGCTGCTGACCTGCTTGCGCTGCGAGACTCCCCCCTCTCGCAGGTTTGGCCCTCCTCACTATCGAGGGCCTACCTTGATGACGGATTTTGGAATCCCGAGAGGTGGCATGCGGCGAGGAGGGGGCTGTGGGGTTTTTTGGGGAAATTTTTAGATAAGGTTTTAAAGGTTTCTGGGAGGGGGTGGGTTCGGTGGGTTTGGGGGAGAACCTGTCGGGGAGGAGGCCAGAGCCGGCTGAAGAGCACGGCACTAGAGATGCGGGAACCAGGGTCAAGGAGGGGGTTAGAGCTTGTGTTATGGATGGTCATTACATCAGTACTGTGGGTGGGAGGGGCAGATATGGCGGGAGCAGGGGGCCACATCAGGTTGTGGGAGCGCGCGCCCGCTGGCTCCAAGCGGTGGCGCGCTCCGGCCTCCAATGCTCCTCTCGTTCCCCAGGTTGCACAGACCCTCAGGCCCTGGGCCTTCGGCTGATGCTGTGCAACGCCCGGTCCGTGGTAAATAAAGCCCCCCTCATTTGTGATCTTGTTCAGGAGGGGGGAGCGGACCTGGCGGGTATTACGGAGACCTGGTTGGGCCAGGAGGGGGGGTCCCCCTTGTTGAGATGTGCCCACCCGGTTTCCATGCATTCCATCAGCCGAGGACACAGGGGAGGGGCGGGGGGGGTGGCGGTTGTCATTAGAGAAGGTCTTGGTCCGAGGGAGGTCACTGTTCCTCAGACGGCTGGTTGTGAGTCCCTCCTTGTGAAGTGGGGTCATGGGGTGCAGATGGGTGTGCTGGTTACATACCTGGCTCCCTGCCACGTGACAGCAGCCCTGCCGGAGCTGCTCAACATTATAGCCGCGGTGGCGGTTGACACCCCCAGGCTTATGGTCATGGGGGATTTTAACCTGCCATCCATCGGTGAGGCATCTGAGGTGGCTCGGGAGTTCATGGCTTCCATGACGGCCATGGACCTGACCCAGTTAGTTCATGGCCCTACTCACACGGGGGGAAACACGCTAGACCTGGTTTTTGTCTCTGGTCAGTGGTTGAGTGATCTTGAGATAGGGGATATAGTGATCAAGCCCTTGTCATGGTCAGATCACTCCCTCCTTCGCTTTGACCTTCGAACCGCTGCACCCCGCCGCAGGGAGGCGGAACCATTGAGGTGGTACCGCCCCAGGCGCCTGATGGATCCTGATAGGTTCCAGACGGAGCTTGGGCCATTTCCTGAGGCTCTGGCACACGGCTCGACTGAGGAGCTGGTGGCCGCCTGGGATAGGGCGGCTGCTGGAGCTTTGGATCGGGTTGTGCCTTTGTGGCCTCTGACCCGGCGTCGATCTCGCCTGGCTCCTTGGTTCACCGAGGAGCTGAGAGAGATGAAGCGCCGGAAAAGACGCCTGGAGAGTGGTTGGAGGGCCAGCCATTCTGAATCTGACCGAACACTGGTAAGGTCTCATATTAAGACCTACCTGGTGGCGATAAAAGTGGCAAAGTATAACTATTTTGCCACTCTTATTGCGTCATCAGATAATCGCCCGGCCGCCCTGTTTAGGGTGACCCGCTCCCTGCTCCACCAGGAAGCGCGGGAGGACCCCTTGGAGGGTAGAGCCGAGGATTTTGTACAGTATCTGTATGACAAAATCGCTCAGATTCGGGAACATCTGGACTCTGACTGGGTAGATTCAGCGGGGAGGACAGAGGCAGGTCTTGTGAGTATTATCTGGGAAGAGTTTGATTCTGTGACGCCCGAAGATGTGGACAGGATACAGGGCAGACTGAGCGCAGCCACATGTTTACTGGACCCGTGTCCCTCCTGGTTGGTGCTGGCCTCTCGGGAGGTTACACGAGGCTGGCTCCAGGGGATTATAAATGCTTCCTTGAGTGAGGGTGTCTTCCCTGCCGCCTTGAAAGAGGCGGTGGTGAGGCCTCTCCTCAAGAAACCTTCCCTGGACCCGGCAGTGTTGGCAAATTATCGTCCAGTCTCCAACCTTCGCTTCGTTGTGAAGGTTGTTGAGAGTGTGGTAGCGTGACAGCTCCCCCAGTACCTGGATGAATCGTCGTATCTGGATCCATTCCAGTCGGGCTTCAGGCCTGGGTACAGCACGGAAACGGCATTGGTCGCGTTGGTTGATGATCTCTGGAGGGCTCGGGACAGGGGCTGTTCCTCTGTCCTGGTCCTATTAGACCTCTCAGTGGCTTTTGATACCATCGACCATGGTATCATGCTGCACCGGCTAGAGGAGTTAGGGGCGGGGGGCACCGTTCTACGGTGGTTCTCCTCCTTTCTCTCTGACCAGTCGCAGTCTGTGTTGACAGGGGGGCAGAGGTCGACCCCGAGGCCCCTCGTATGTGGGGTGCCACAAGGGTCGGTCCTCTCACCCCTTCTGTTCAACATTTATGTGAAGCCGCTGGGTGAGATCATCCGTGGTTTCGGGGTGAAGTACCACCAGTACGCTGATGATACTCAGCTGTACATCTCCACCCCGGACCACCCCAATGATGCCCTTGAAGTGATGTCCCGGTGCCTGGAGGCCGTGCGGATCTGGATGGGGAGAAACAGACTCAGGCTCAACCCATCCAAGACCGAGTGGCTGTGGTTTCCGACATCCCGATATAGTCAGTTGGTGCCATCACTGACTATTGGGGGCGAGACACTGGCCCCCACGGAGAGGGTTCGCAACTTGGGTGTCCTCCTGGACTCACGGCTGTCTTTAGAAGAGCACATGACGGCCGTGGCCAGGGGGACTTTTTATCAGGTCCGCCTGATTCGCCAGTTGCGTCCCTTTCTGGATCGGGACTCGTTAAATACGGTCACTCATGCTCTCGTTACTTCCCGCTTGGACTACTGCAATGCTCTCTACATGGGGCTCCCCTTGAGGAGCACCCGGAGGCTCCAGCTGGTCCAGAATGCGGCCGCACGGGTGGTTATGGGAGCGAAGTGACGCTCCCATGTGACCCCCCTCCTGCGCGAGCTGCACTGGCTCCCGGTGGTCTTCCAGGTGCGCTTCAAGGTTTTGGTTACCACCTTTAGAGCGCTCCATGGCATCGGACCGGGGTATCTACGAAACCGCCTTCTGCTACCAATAGCCTCTCACCGACCATTACGCTCCCATAGAGAGGGGATCCTCAGGGTGCCGTCGGCCAAACAGTGTCGACTGGCGGCCCCCAGGGGGAGAGCCTTCTCTGTGGGGGCACCTACCATCTGGAACGAGCTCCCCCCAGTGATACGGAAGATCCCGGACCTGTGCACGTTTCGCCGTGCTCTCAAAACTTTTCTATTTCAGCAAGCTGGCCTGGCCTAACTCCCATCTTTTAAATTTTTTAAATTTTTTAATTTGTGATTTTATAAATTGGGTGTTTTAATCTGTGTTTCGGCCGAAATATTTAATAATTTTAAGGGACTTTTTTAATATTTGGATTATCTGTATTTTATCTTGGCTGTTCACCGCCCTGAGTCCTTCAGGAGTAGGGCGGTATAGAAATTTGATTAATAAATAAATAATAAATAAATAAATAAACTGTTCGATTTTCGTTCTGATCTGTAACTTGATCTTGTTGGTTTTGCTTTTGTAGCTTAGATCGCCATTCAGATTTCTTTTCTATAAGTTGTATATCAACTGATTGATTTCCATGCTTGTCTGTGACTTGATGAGTCATCACATTAGAATCCAATGCCGCTTCTCTCGTATTTATAAGTAGTCCAACTGAGACATCTAAAGGATCCAAAAGTGATTCATCTACAAAGACCTCTGTAGCTCGATGTTTTTCCATTATTTCCAACTCCTTCTGCTTATCCTGTGTTATGCATGAAGATGTTGAACTCAGTTTCAAAATCTTATAATAAAATTCTTCCGCTTTTTCAACAGTATTTAATTGGTATCTTTCTCCTTGATATCTCAATATTATACCCACTGGAACATCCCACCTAAATAAAATATTTTGTTTTTTTAACTCAGTCACCAAAAATGCAAATTTCTTTCTATCTTTTAACATCTTAGGCAGCAATTTTTTATATATCCAGATTTTTCTCCCATACAGTTGTGGAGTAGAATTAAAAGATTTTTGCACAATATCATTTCTTATTTCTTTGTCTGTAAAATAAATCACTACATCTCTAGGCAGTTGTCTTTGCTTTGCAATCCAAGAATTTACTCTGTAGACTCTATCAATCCTGCAAAATACTTCCTCAGGATGAACCTTTAAAATCCCAGCCAGAATTTCAGCAGATATTTTCCTTAAATCATCTCTATTATTTTCCTGTAATCCTCTCATTCTGATCGCAAATTCTGTGAACCTGTGTTGCATCATTAAAACTTCCTTTTCAATCCGTTGTTTTATATTTTCTACATTGCAAGTCTTATGATCAGCTTCCATTTTAAATTTTTCTTCTGAGCTATTGTCTTGAGTATTTATCAAATCATTTTCAATTCTTTGTATTTTATTATCCAAATTATAAATCTTGTCATCAACTTCCTCCATTTTAGACTCTAATAACTTAATATTATTATCCATCTTTATAAATAATTCTGTAAAGGCATCAGCCACTGTTATAATCTTTTGTTTCAAATTGTCATACTTTAATTGTATCAATTCTTTAATTTCCTGCTTGAATTTTTCAAGATTCTGGTTCGCAATCTCATCCCTTCTTACCATCTCCTCCAAGAAAAATTCAATTAAGTTAAAATCATTTTTCTGAGTCTGTAGGTTTAAAACTTGTTCACGTAGTTTATAAATGGGGGAATCCCCCCCCCCGCTGCTTGTTTGTCTGGCTTTGTTAATTTAAACGCCATCCTTCCACACAGACAAACTCTTTTTTAAGAAAAGAAAGCTTCTTTCCAAACAAGATCAGTATCAGATCTCCAGGAAAAAAGAAACATAAGAGTAGAACTTTTTCTTCTCAATTGTAGCCAGCAGTATTTATTCTGCTACTTTGTGGCTTGTTAAATTGAAACGGAAGGACTTTCTCTTTCAGCTTTCCCTTCTCAAGCCTCAGCAGTCGCCATTTTAAATTTTTTTCCTTTCTTCAATATCATTTATAAAGTCAATGAAAATACTTGCGATTTAGGGTCCCAGGTCCAGATCTCATCCTCTTTCAATAAACGATCTGTTAATTTTCTTTAAAAGGCTTGTTCTCGTCGCCTGGCTGTGCAAAAAGGCAGAGGTCTCCTGAAGCCCAGAGCGGCGGTGAGGGAAATACGGAGCCTCATCTGCTTCGTCCCCGAGAGTAAAAAATAACTCTGGGGGCTTCGCAGAGAGCTCTACCTGCCCTCACCTGCTCTGTCTCACATTTCCTTATGGAAATGGAGTTTTTCGAGCCGCCTTTCAGCTGTAAAGGCGGCTCTTTACAGGCGACGGGGCTGGCGGTCCCGAGGGACCGTCTGGCAGCGACTGCTTCTGTTTCTTTTCTTAACCTATACGAGAGCCATTTACCTGCTTTATTAGCATGTTCAAAAAAATGTTGCCTCCCCCGCTTAAGTTTGTTCACCAATTCCTCTTGATCCAGTAATGATAATTTATGCTTAAGAAGCTCTTTTCTCTCTTTTATCTTCTCATTTCTTGAGTCTACTTGTAATGTCAGAGAGACTTTTAAAGCATTTTTTTCTGCAACCATTTCAGCGGAAGAGGTGGTTAAAAAAATGCTTTGAAAAGGCTCTGAAATCCCAGCTGTGTTGCCTGATTGGCAGAGGCTTTTCAAAGCATTTTTTAAACCCCCTCTTTAGTGGAAGAAGTTGCAGAAAAAAATGTTTTGAAAAGCCTCTGCCGATCCCAGCTGAGCCGCGTGATCATCAGAGGCTTTTTTTTTACTTTTAAAAGCATTTTTTCATTGGAAGAAGTTATAGAAAAAATGCTTTTAAAAGTAAAAAAAAAAAAAAGCCTCTGATGATCCTGAAGCTCAGCTAGGCATGGTGGAGGGGGGATGCAGTGATTTTTGCTACCAGTTCTCCGAACCACCCGCCGCCATCACTACCAGATCGGGTGATCCGGACCAAACCGGGAGCATTTCACCCCTGATCTAAATTCTAACTGCAATAAAAGTCTTCAGCAATATTATCAGATATAGATAACTGTTTTGGACTGATAGCCCAAATTTGTAATTTTGACAGCATGCTTAAACAAAATATCTACCATCAAGAGTTTACATATTTGTCATGTGGCCACCATGATGTATACAAATAGTCAGAAAACACCAATTTATAAAAAGACAAACCATGTATTTATCCCTTCACTCATTGCATTCTTTTTTCTTGAGAAGTTTTATATACCTTATATGAGAATTAAATGCATTCTGAAAATACATAATTCTGCTTTGCACCAATTCCATTGATTTAATTTTCAAACAGAAAACTTTAAGTAAAGGGGGGCAAAGAGTATGGTAGTTATCAATGGAAATGTCTGTGAACACATTGGTGCCTTTAAGCATTATGATACAGGCAATCCTTGACTTACAACCATAATGGAGCCTGCCCATTACAGTTAAAAGTGGGATGCCATTAAGAGAACTGCCTTGCTTAACGAGTCCCCATGCCTGCTCCCCCATTAAAAGAATAGATAGATCATTAACTAGAATATTGAGTGGCTCAGGGGTAGAGGATACCCTATTGCAGACACATGACCACCTGCCTCCTCAGGCCTCCCCCATTCTGTGAGATACCCTATGCTCCTCTTTCTGCCTCTTGGGGTACCCATAGCCACTTGGACTTCCCCACCCATACCCCTATCATTGATTGCTCACTTACTTTTCAAAGATCTTCAGAGCTCAGATGGTTGGGATATGGAAGGAAAACAGGCTGCTCCATTGCTGGGCCACGTGATAGAATTTTCTGAGACACTAGTGAAGCTCCTGGTTTTCCTTTCCTTGCTAGCTGCTGGCCTTTCCTCCCCAGCATTAGCAGTGGATCACAGTTTACGCTGGGGGAGAAAATGTCATGTCCCTGTCGGAGCCTGAATCTGTGGAGGAAGACGAACCAGAAGTGGAGCCAACGGAGATCTGGGGGGTTGCTTTGTTGGAATGTGGGGAGAAGCAGGCAGAGTCAGGTCAGGGTCCTTTCAGGATTGGGACGGCTTGTAGGCAGGGAGGAATGGGGGCAGGGTACCCAAGAGGCTAAGCAGTGAACATGAGAGGCAGATGAGCAAGGACCACCCCCTCCTGATCCTCGAGCACAGAAAGTGGGAAGAAGGTGGGAACAGCACAGGCTCACCCGACAACTCAGGAGGAGAGCACCCCGCCCTTCTTCACAAGGCATACCTGGGGACTGAGACTTAAGGAGATTTAAGGAGATGAGGAGGGGCATTTGTTGGGAACAAACACTGAATTCATGGAGTGTTGTGTTGCCAATGTTTGAAGTTTCCTGGACGTCTTGCTTTCTTGCTTGCTTCCTGGATTAACTGCCTTGTTCCTTTGCTTCCTGGACTTGACTTATTCCCTTGCCCTGCTGGATTTCTTGCTTTGCAGCCATTGTGCTGGACTACTTGCAGCCAGAGGCTGTTGGAGGTGTGTTTGTGTGTAATCACTTTGCTCTGGGACTTGCCAGAAATGTGGTAGTGTTTGGGGGGAAAATTGGAGCAATAAAGGGGTGGTTTGAACTGACTATGTTGCCTCTGTGCTGTGCTCCGGGTCATCACAGAAAAGGCTAGCAACTAGGCAGGAAGAAGACCATGAGGATTTCTTTTTGCTGGTGGTGGCGTTGCCCTCACCGCCAGCATTAGCTGTGATATGCTGCAAAAATGAAGGCTAGTGACCAGTGAGGAAAGGAAAACCAAGAGCTTAACCATCGTCTCAAAAAAAAAGATGGCTACTTGTGGAATTATGCTGCATGGCCCAGCAATGAAGTGGCCTGTCCTCCTTTTGTACCCCTGCCTTCTGAGCATTGGAAAAAGTTAAGTGGGGGATCAGTGATGGGGGAACAGTGGGGAGGGCATGTGAAACCTGAAGGGCTGGAAAAACAGATCCAGTGTTTGTGGGGACCAGACAGAACAGGATGGGGTGAAAACAGTGGAGAGGCATGTTGCAGCGTCTCTGCAGTAAGTCCTAATGACAAACAACTACAGGAGTGCTGCAACAGATTTAACTGTGGGACTGAGTTGTAAGTACCTTTGCGAGATTTGTCATAACTTTGACTTTTGATAAGTGACCTCACATAAATCGAGGGCTATCTGAGCGGGCTGAAGACATGCCTTAGGATCTAACATACTCAATTTTAACACACTAAACCTGTAATCCTGCTTACTCTTGTTTATGGACCTACTTATCAGTTAACAAAAAGGGTTAACAATTTTTTAACCCTTATTTCGTCCCGACCCATGTGGCCCAATACAGTCACCCATTAGATAAGGAGGGTAAGGAGAGTGTGAGATGTGTGGGGTGTGTCTCTTGGCCTCTGGCTTCTTTTGCAGCCGCAATTGGCTGCAAAAGCGGCCATGCTTGCTGGAGGCAGTGGCCTGAGTGGCACCTGTGGATCATCTGTTTTGTGAATGGTGGCCTAAGTGGCTCAGTTGATCTGATTAAGGGGCTGAGAAGCCAAGAGGTAACCGGGGAAGGGAAGGGCTGCATCCTGTGCTGGCCTCGCCCACCCCTTCACTAGGTCTTATTTTGGGGGGAGGGCGTATATTTATGGCCACCCCAAAAATCAGGCTTGACCTTATTTTCGGGACATGTCATATTTTTGGGAAAACACGGTACTTAGTTATTTAAAACAGTGTTTTAAAAGGATTTACCAAGCTCTGTTCACATGTAAAGAGAGACTTGCTAGGAATTCTGGCTTATTATTATTAGGTATCAAATCATTTTTCTTTATTCCTTCTATCTGCAGGAATGGCCAAACAGAATAGGATTGCATACCATTACCCTTTTAGCGCTGTCCTTGGAAGAGCCTTGGAAGAGCCTTGGTGGCGCAGCAGACTAAAGCACTGTTAAGTAACACCAGCTGCCTGCAATTACTGCAAGTTCAAATCTCACCAGGCTCAAGGTCGACTCAGCCTTCCATCCTTTCGAGGTAGGTAAAATGAGGACCCGGTTTGTGGGGGCAATAAGATGACTTTGTATTATTTTTATTTTTATTTATTTATTATTAGATTTATATACCGCCCTACTCCCAAGGGACTCAGGGCGGTGAACATACAAGAGATAAAACACACAGAATTACAAAATTTTAAAACAGTATAAAAACCTAATTAAAAAAAATGTCGCCCAGAACAGATTAAAACAACCCTAAAAATTTTAGACAAATTTAAAATTTACAATTAAAAACAGAGGTTAGGCCAGGCCAGCCTGTTGGAATAAAACGGTCTTGAGAGTGCAGCGGAAGGTGCGTAAATCCGGGATCCTCCGTATCTCCAGGGGAAGCTAGAGATGGCACCCTGAGAAGCCACTCTCTATGAGAGCGTACTGGCCAGTGAGAGGCTACTGGTGGCAGCAGGCGGTCCCGTAAGTACCCGGGTCCTAAGCCATGGAGCGCTCTAAAGGTGGTAACCAACACCTTGACGCGCACCCGGAAGACCACCGGGAGCCAGTGCAGCTCGCGCAGGAGAGGTATTACATGGGAACGCCACGTCACTCCCATAACCACCCGCGCGGCCGCACTCTGCACCAGTTGGAGCCTCCGGGAGCCCCATGTAGAGAGCATCACAGTAGTCCAGGCGGGAAGTGACAAGAGCATGAGTAACCATGCGTAAGGAGTCCCAATCCAGAAAGGGATGCAACTGGTGAATCAGGTGAACCTGATAAAAAGTCCTCCCGGCCACAGCCGTCAAATGCTCTTCTAAAGACAGCCATGCATCCAGGAGGACACCCAAGTTGCGAGCCCTCTCCGTGGGGGCCAACGACTCACCCCCAATAATCAGTGATGGCACCAGCTGACTATATCGGGACGCCAGAAACCACAGCCACTCGGTCTTGGATGGGTTGAGCCTGAGTCTGTTTCTCCCCATCCAGATTCTCATGGCCTCCAGGCACCAGGACATCACTTCAAGGGCATCATTGGGGTGGTCTGGGGTGGAGATGTACAGCTGAGTGTCATCAGCGTACTGATGGTACTTCACCCCAAAACCACGGATGATCCCACCCAGTGGCTTCACATAAATGTTAAACAGAAGGGGCAAGAGGACCGACCCCTGTGGCACCCCACATATAAGGCGCCTCGGGGTCGACCTCTGCCCCCCTGCCAACACAGACTGCGACCGGTCAGAGAGAAAGGAGGAGAACCACCGTAACACAGTGCCCCCCACCCCCAACTCTTCCAACAGGTGCAGCATGATACCATGGTCGATGGTATCAAAAGCCGCTGAGAGATCTAATAGGACCAGGACAGAGGAGCAACCCCTGTTCCGAGCCCTCCAGAGATCATCAACCAATGCGACCAATGCCGTTTCCGTATAAAAAAGAACACCGCTGGGGGGGGGGCGAAAGCCCTACTAAGCAGGTATATACAAAAGTATGAAGGCTATTGCTTAACGCATTGTAAGCCACCCTGAGTCTCCGGAAAAGGGCAGCTTATAAACTGAACCAATAAATAACTAACTAACTAACTAACTAACTAACTAACTAACTAACTAACTAACTAACTAAATAAATAAATAAATAAATAAATAAATAAATAAATAAATAAATAAATAAATAAATAAATAAATAAATATCATTCCCCCAAAAAGCAAAAAAAAAGGAAAAAGTTTCAGATTATATTTTTTTAGGGAATCCCACAAATCATTAATCTTAGATTAACATTCTTAAAACCCCACAATTTTCAGTCTTGCTTAATTATTCCTTTGGATAAAAGGGCTCAGATAGGAATAACTGGCGAATATGCAGAAACCCAGTTATAAACAATTACTTCAAAATTCACAGCAATTTTAGTTTATTGTTACACACACAGGTAATTCCTTAATTTACAACCATTCAATTAATGACCATTGAAAGTTAAAATGGCACTGTATTTAGTGACTTATGACCAGCTCTCACACTTATGACCATTGTGGTATCCTCATAGTCACATGATCAAACTTCAGGTTCTTAGCAACTGGCATGTATTTAGAATGGCTGCAGTGTCCCAGGGTCCTGAGATTGTCATTTGCAACCTTTTTAGGGAGCTTGTGACAAGCAAAGTCAATGAGAAAAGCCAGATACATTTAACAACTGCACAATTTACCTAACTGTAGTGATTTGCTTAATAAGCATGGAAAAAAAGATCATAAAATAATGTATAACTCACTTAACAACTGCCCTGCTTAGCAATGGAAATTTTGGGGTGAATTGTGATTATTTGAGGACTCCCTGTACCAGTTATTTGAATGTCAATAATTTAAAACAAAAATAATACCAAATAAAATGTTCCTTCATTTTAATTTTAAGAGGCTATTTACGGGCAAAAAATGTAAAAGAAAAAAATACAGACAGCTTGAAAACTTGATAGGTGTTCTCGCATTAAATCATAGTTTTATTTCTGTAATGTATTTTTAAATAACAGCAACTAGTCCTTTGTGTTACAGAGGCCTTTGAATGTATTTTTCATAAATCAAAATAAATGCAAACACTTAAAGTTCCACACTTCTCAATGATCTGTAGAAACCTACCTTGAATCATGCAATACAATAGGAATTTAATATCTCAGTCTTCAAAAAAGCTAAACCTATATATAAACTTTAAGGCATACCCAAGGAATCACGTTTTCCTTCTGGTTTTTCCAAGTAAAACAACCTTCTGATTGACTATATAGGTGTATATATATATATATATGCCATTAAATTTTGGCACAATATTAATTATACACAACTTATTTTAATCAGCTTTGTAATCAATTTTTTATCCATACAATGGAGAAAAAGCAGATCAATTTAATCTCATTTTTCAAAAATAGTTTAAGTTTCTTTAAGAACAGAAATTGTGCTAAAATACTGTATAAAATCTGGTGGAAAAAATTAAAAATACACAATACCTCACTGAGCTAATGCCAAATATTGAATTGTCATGTATTTTTAGCATTCTGTTATAATTAAGGTGACCAGACGTCCCGCTTTTGGCGGGACAGTCCCGATTTTTAGCAATTTGTCCCGCGTCCTGCGGCATTTCAAAAAAGTCCCGATTTTTCATTCTGCCTCCTGAGTCCCGCTGCCTCTTGAGCCCCAGCTGATGGCTAGAAGAAAAAAAAAACTGTTTAAACTCTTGCCCGGGGCTTCAAAGGGCCGCCCTACAGGCAATCAGTGTAAAGAGTTCCTGAAGCAGTTTTTTTTCCCCTAGCTAAGCTGCAGAAATGAAACCGAAACCAGGATCTTTGGTGCAACGTGACAAAATGAGGCAGAGAGAGATTTATTTTTATTTTTATTTTTCCTCCCCAAAAAAGGTAGGTGAAAAACTGCAAACAATGGGAAATTTAGGAGGAGAGTTCAAGATTTTAAAACACAAAAGAAAAAAAAGCTGTATTTAACTAGGGAATTGTAATAATTGAGATACTATTAATTGTATATTGTGTTGAAAGCAGAAATGGTTAAGTTGTGGTTCAGAGGAATATATGGGGGAAATTATTTGGTTTATTATTATTGGTAAATATAATTAATTGATTTGTAAGAAATTGGATTGCATGGAAATAATTGGAATATTCATGTTCATATTGATTAATATACAAAAAAGATAGTTTTATAACTAATTGATTTATATTAAAATGTTGAATTTGTATTAAACAACTGTATTACATAATTACATAATTAAACAATGTGAGGATGGATATAAAAATAGATGACAATGGGAAGGGGTATAATATAGAATAGAAGGGAAAAATTGAATTTGATTAAGATTAGAGATGAGGATGAAGGGTAATATTGATTTTTTAAAAAAAAAATAGATGAGGAATAAATATGGCAAAAAGGAAATATAGAAATTGTAAATTTAATTGTGAACCGGCCAAATACTCTGTTCAAAGAAAATAAATTGTATGTTTGTATGTGTGTTTCTAATTACTGCTATTTATTCATATTTGTTCTCTTTTATTCTTTAAAGTTTAACCATTCATTCTTTATCTTAATATCTTTATATTTGTTTGGGGTTGGCTTTCTTCCCTTTCATCTTTTTTATTGTACAGCAATCTTTCTCCTCAAACCTACCACCTCTCTCTTTTCTTTCCTTCTTACTTTCTCTTCCCCCCCTCTTCTTCTTCTCCCTACTTCCTCTTCCTTTCTCCTTCTCCTCCTCTCTTCCTCCCCCTCTTACCCTCACTCCTACTCTAATTTCCCTTCCCTTCCTTCATCCCTCTCTATTGCTATATCCTTTTATGCATATGGACTACTCAGAGGGCTGAAAAAGTTATTTTTGACTGGTCCTCGCACTTTTGACCAGTCCTCGAACTTACGACTGTCTTCACATTTTACGTTTTTTGCCCTATCTTATCACCATGGTGAAGAGAAGCAGTTGTGAAATGAGTGACATGGTTGTTAAGGATGCTGCATGGGCATAAATGTGAGGATGGTCATAAGTGTGAGGACCAGTCAAAAGTGCAAGGACCTGTCAGAAATGACTTTTTTCAGCCCTCTGAGTAGTCCCTATACACATAGCCATGGCCACCGGTCACATGACCAGGTAGCCACGGCCACCCAGTCACATGACCAGCTAGCCACGCCCACAAAATAAGCCACGCCCGCAATGGTGTCCCTCTTTACCAATCTTAAAATCTGGTCACCTTAGTTATAATTAATGTTTCATTTTCATACAGTCCAGTGGATAATTTGCTAAAAATTGACACCAGGTAGACTTCATTAGAGAATACAGTTTATTTTTTTTAATATTTTAAGCAGAGCTCTTTAAAACATGAAAAATAATTCAGCAATTGCTCTTCACAAAAAAGTGATATTTATTTAAAATCAGAGTGCTTAGTACCTTTACTTCTCAAATGTTTCCACTGACACCGATTATAATGCTAATGAAAAATCTTTATAATTGTAACAATAATCTGAAATGCATTCAGCAAAATTCAATATTTTTGCTTCACAATGAACAATGATTTTCATTAATCTCCCTTCCCCCACCTTTAATGGCACTTTTTCTTATCCAATACATGTTTTCAGAATGTACACAAGTGTTCTATCTATGGATGGATGCAGGTTAATAGCAGCAGTTCTAATACTTGCAATCTGCAACATGATTTCTTAAATAAAATAATATTCACAGATAAAGACTTGGTAGGCTGTTCTTACATTAAATCACATTTTTATTTCCACACGTATGAGTTAAACAATGTTTTATTGTTATGGGTCTAAAGGAAACATTTAAAAACCCTCTTGGATTCTGAATGACTGCTATTCAATTGTAATGTGTTTAAACTTCTATCAGGAATAGTATCGGTTAACTCTGGCCAGCTATTCAAAGCATACCAAAAGGGTATTGATGTTGATCACTTTATTGTTTGATTAAAATGATACTTAATCTATAGTGACCAGATGTCCCGCTTTTGGCGGGACAGTCCAGATTTTTAACAATTTGTCCCGTGTCCCGCGGCATTTTAAAAAAGTCCCGATTTTTGGAAAGAATGCACGACAAGCTAGGGAACGGCAGGAGAACGGGAAGGGAATATACGGTTTTCACTCACCCTCACCCTCTGCCTCTGTTGGATCGCTGGTCCCCGTTTGCTTACCCCGCCCACTCCCAATCTATTGCTGAGTCCCAACTGATGGCTAGAGGGAAAAAGATTCTTGCCGCGGGGCTTCAAAGGGCCGCCCTACAGCTGATCAGTGTTAAAAGAAAACAAATGAGTAGACTGGTGCCTGCAAAAATTGAAAAAACAGCCCCTTTCAGCTACAGCATAGGTTAATTACCATAAGTTGATTTGATCAGCCTCCCGACTCTCAGCTGATTTGCTCTCAGCTGTTTTACGGAGGGCTCTGTTGCTAGCTAGCTGCAAAGAGGTAAATTGCTGGAGTGCATCTTTTTTTCCCCTAGCTATGCTGAAAAAGCGAAACTGACAGTAAAGCAGGGTCTTTGCCGCAACGTGACAAAATGAGGCAGAGAGAGATTTCTTTTTCTTTTTCTTTTTCCTCACCAAAAAAGGTAGGTGCAAAATTGCAAACAATGGGAAATTTAGGGCAAAAGAGGAAGTTCAAGATTTTAAAACACAAAAGGAAAAAAGCTCTATTTAACTAGGGAATTGTAATAATTGAGATACTATTAATTGTATATTGTGTTGAAAGCAGAAATAGTTAAGTTGTGGTTTGGAGGAATATATGGGGGAAATTATTTGGTTTATTATTATTGTTAAATATAATTAATTAATTTGTAAGAAATTGGATTGCATGGAAATAATTGGAATATTCATGTTCATATTGATTAATATACAAAAAAGATAGTTATATAACTAATTGATTTATATATTTTTTTATTAATTTTTTTATTCATTTTATATTTTAAATTACTAACATTACAAACAACATATACAATATTTCACCCTGTGCTATACACAAGAAAGGAAGATTTGGTTCTTCGGATATATCCTCATGATCGCCAAAATCCACGTTCTCAGGGTACAGGTACTGAAGCATCCAATTTTCCCAGCGCATAGTCCACAAATGGTTTCCAAACTTTCCAGAAAATATCTTCTTTATAGTCACCATTTCTAATTTTAATATCACATGTCATTTTATCATTTAAGGCTAATTTCCACA
Source organism: Pituophis catenifer annectens (assembly GCF_029215685.1). Classification (NCBI taxonomy): domain Eukaryota; kingdom Metazoa; phylum Chordata; class Lepidosauria; order Squamata; family Colubridae; genus Pituophis; species Pituophis catenifer. The sequence continues at coordinate 29,087,226 of NW_027256887.1, forward strand.
TTTCACAATACCATTCTTCTATTCTAAAATTCACATCTAATTTCCAATATCTGGCTATTATAATTCTACCCATTATAATCATAATTCTAATCAATTCTTTCTCATATTTTGTTGGTTCTATTTCCTTAATTATCAACAGTAATATAGTTTCTGGTCTCAATATTATTGCTTTCCCCATCATTTCAAATATCATTTCCTCCAATTGTTGCCAAAACTTTTTAACTTTATCACATTTGTACCACATATGTTCATAAGTCCCTAATTCCATGTCACATCTCCAACATTGTTTACTAATTTTTTTATCCATCAATGACAATCTTAATGGAGTCAAATACCATTTCCAAACTACCTTATAATTATGCTCTTTAATCCTTACAGATAAAGTCTTCATAATTCTACTCTTCCAATTCACGTTCCAATCTAAATCTGATATTTTAATATTAAGTTCTTTTTCCCAATTCATCTTCATCACCCTTTGTGGTTTTCCATCAAAATTTATAATCTTATATATCTTACTAACGAGTCCCTTTAGCCCAATTTCATCTTTCATAATTTGGAATACTAAATATTCAAATTCAGTTTTACTTCTACTTATCGAACAATTGTCCCTTACCTTCTTAGTCCATTTTTCTATCTGTATTTTTTCAAACCAGCCTAAACCCAATTTTTCAATGATTTCTTTTTTCCTCCTTTCATTTTCTGAAGTTTTTAACCAATCTATTATAGTTTGTATATTTTCATCTTCCATTACCCTATCACGACTTATATTAGTTTTAATCGGCCAATTTTCAATTGTCTTCCCTAAGAAAATTATATCTGCAATTAAAATTTTAACAAATTTGTTCCAAATTTTACTCAGTCCCTTTAACCAATAGCTATTAATTACACATTTTGATTTTGCTTTATCTAAAAACCATGTTGAGCCAAATCTCTTAATGTCCTTTAATTCTAAATCTCTCCAATGACTATCTTCACCTTTAAATATTTTTACCACAGTCCGAATAGCATAAGCCCAATAATAATTGAGTAGTTTGGGGATTCCTAATCCACCTTCCTTTTGATTTTGATACCACATTTTCTTCACTAATCTAGGTCTTTTCCCACCATTGCAAAATTTATCCAATTTCTTCTGATATCCTTCAATATCTTTCTCTGTCAAGTTTAACGGTAACATCTCAAATAAAAAATTAAACTTTGGCAACAACATCATCTTATACATTGCAATTCTACCAAACCAAGACAACTTTATCATTTTATATTTATCTATCTTTTTCTCAATTTCATTCATCACCACATCATAATTTAATTTTTTCATTTCTTTAACTTTGAGTGAAAGTGTTATGCCCAAATATTTCAATGTTTTCTTAATCCTTATCCCAAGTTGTTCTTGCATATTCTCCCACTCCTTACCATTATTATTCATTAATAATTCAGATTTTGACCAATTTATTTTCAAACCTGTCATTTCCTCAAATTCTTCCAAATGCTTATGTATCTTTTTCAAATCTTTCTCTATATCTTTCAAAATAATAAAATAGTTTATATCTAATTGATTTATATTAAAATGTTGAATTTGTATTAAACAATTGTATTACATAATTACATAATTACCCAATGTGAGGATGGATATAAAAATAGATGACAATGGGAAGGGGTATAATATAGAATAGAAGCAAAAAATTGAATTTGATTAAGATTAGAGATGAGGATGAAGGGTAATATTGGTTTTTTTAAAAAATAGATGAGGAATAAATATGGCAAAAAGGAAATATAGAAATTGTAAATTTAATTGAAATGACTAAACACTGTTTACATTTGTGAACCGGCCAAATACTCTATTCAAAGAATATACATTGTATGTTTATATGTGTGTTTCTCAGTATTGCTATTTATTCATATTTGTTCTCTTTTATTCTTTAAAGTTTAACAATTCATTCTTTATCTTAATATCTTTATATATGTTTGGGGTTGGTTTTCTTCCCTTTCATCTTTTTTATTGTACAGCAATCTTTCTCCTCAAACCTACCACCTCTCTCTTTTCTTTCCTTCTTACTTTCTCTTCCCTCCCTCTTCTTCTTCTCCCTACTCCCTACTTCCTCTTCCTTTCTCCTTCTCCTCCTCTCTTCCTCCCTCTCTTACCCTCACTCCTACTCTAATTTCCCTTCCCTTCCTTTATCCCTCTCTATTGCTGTATCCTTTTATGCATATGGACTACTCAGAGGGCTGAAAAAGTTATTTTTGACCGGTCCTCGCACTCTTGACCAGTCCTCGAACTTACTACTGTCCTTACATTTTACGTTTTTGCCCTATCTTGTCACCATGTTGAAGAGAAGCAGTTGTGAAATGAGTGACATGGTTGTTAAGAATGCTACAATGGGCATAAATGATGACCAGTCATAAGTGCGAAGACCAGTCAAAAGTGCGAGGACCTGTCAGAAATCACTTTTTTCAGCCCTCTGGGTGCACATGGACTACTCAGAGGGCTGAAAAAGTTATTTTTGACTACCGCCCCCCCTGTCAATGGTGTCCCGCTTTACTAATGTTACAATCTGCTCACCTTAACTTAATCATCTTTGCTGCTAAAATGTACTAGGCCCGTGATGGCGAATCTATGGCACACATGCCAGAGGTGGCACGCAGCACCCTCTCTGATAGCACACGAACCATCATCCCAGTTCAGCTGCGTGCATCTCCTGCCAGCCAGCTGATCTTCGGGTCTCTGCAGCGCATGCAGGGGGTGTGGCGCAGGGGGGACAGGGGCACATGTGTGGGGCCTGCATGCACATCACATTTTGGGGTTCGGGCACATGCACATACATTCACGCACATGAGTGCTTTGGACACTCGATCCGGAAAAAGTTAGCCATCACTGTACTAGGCTAAGGTGGAGAAAGAGCCTCACCCAGAGCCCGTATTTCTGATTGCCCAATTCTCCTCTTTACTTAATGCAAATCAGTGGTGGGTTGCTCCCGGTTCGGTCCAGTTCTATAGAACCAGTAGTAAAACCGGTGGGAGGCTCCACCCACCTACGACGTCATCATTGGTGATCTGTGCATGCGCAGAAGCGTGCATGCTCCCGCTGCGAACCGGTAGTAAAGGTAAGTGGTACCCATCCCTGATGCAAATGTTTTCAAATCAATGCCAGTTTATATATTCTGTTCCAATGAATTAAAAGTATACGTTTCATCAATATAGTTTTCAATAAAGTAAGCAGGGAGCAGCATATTGACAATCATTTATAGCTTTTTTTGTATTTGTCTTCCATAACCTTATGAAATGGGGCAATATATTTAAATAAAAAGCAAAAGAATTTTCAGAGGCGCTAAATTTCCATAATTCTTAGTAAAGTTTACATTGACTTGGAGGGATAGATATTCCAAAAAATAATGGTCAGGAATGAGGAATAACCCGTATTTCCTACACTGTCAGGTGCGAAGAACCACATCCACACACAGAGGGTTCAAAATTACTGATTTATTGCTTTAGCCTAGTACAGGAATCTTCTCAAACAAACTAGTTCAAGGGGAATTGGACTTTGCTCTCTTCTGATTACGTGGAAACTCTAAACTGGTTAGTCTCTTAACTCCTCCTCCTGGCTCTGCCAGTCTCTCTCCTACATACTCCACTATTCCAATTGCTTTTTAGAAAGACATTATTACTAAATATATGGCATAAGTAAATTAAAAAAAAATTAAGATTCCGCATTTCCTAATTCTGTTTTGTAGTTATTATTATTGGCAAAGCATTAAATGTTTATGTAACTTTTATTAAAAATAACCCTGGCAAGGACTATTTTAAATTATTAGAATTTTCAGTGTGTAATTTCCAATGGAAAAAAGAGTCAATTTGACACATGGATGGTTTAATGTTTATAATGTAAAAGGAAAGCTGATATTAAAACATCTATCTTATTAAGAATGGTAGCCTCTTAAACATTGCTAAAACAGATTTTGTTTTCATCCCAAATGTGCTACTGATTTTTAAAAAAACCTGAATGGGATATGAAAAATATAATTTATCAAGCCTCGGCCAGTCGCCATTTTAAACTCCTCCTTTCACTCTTCTTTACTTTTAAAATCAGTCCTAGGGTTAGAAATACTTGCGGTTTAGAATCCCAGATCCAGATTTCATCCTGCTTGTTCGGATAATCTGTTAATTTCGTTAATTGGTCTGGTCCCATCACCTGGCTCTGCAAAAGGCAGAGTTCTCCCGAAGCCCGGAGCAGCGGCGAGCGGAAATAGGGAGCCACAACCTGCTTCGTCCCCAAGAGTAAAAAAAGAACTCTGGGGACTTTGCAGAGGGCTCTACCTGCCCTCGCCGGCTCTGTCTCACATTTCCTTTAGGAAATGGAGTTTTTCGAGCCGCCTTTCAGATGTAAAGGCGGCTCTTTACAGGCGACGGGGCTGGCGGTCTCAAAGGACCGTCTGGCGGCGACGGAAGCCAAACCGGAAGCCTCCGGAAGCCAAATGGAAGCGAAAGTCCTTCCGTTTGAATAGTTTATAACATTACAAAGTTACAAAGTTACAAAGTATCTAACAAAAGTGCTGGTTAGAAGTGAAGAGAAAAAATTCTTATTTCATGCTTCTTCCTTCTTAGAGACTTGTTATTGATATTGTTTGGAGAGAAGTCTTTTTAAAAATCTGCTGTGTGGCAGGATGGCGCTAAAACTGACAAAGCCAGATAACCAAGCTATGGGGGGGGGGGGGTTCTCCCATTTATAAATCACATGAACAAGTTGTGAGCTTGCAGATGCAGAAGAATGGTTTCACAGACCTAAAGAAATTTTTACTGGAGGAGATGGCAAGACATGATAAGACTGTGAATCTGAATCTTGAAAATTTTAGACAGGAAATTAAAGAGTTGGTTCAACAAAAGTATGATATTCTGAAGCAACATATGAAAAGTTTTTTAGAAGTAATTATGAAGATGGATGAAGTTATAAACTCAAAAATAGACTCTAAAATGAAGGAAGTTGATGATAAGATTTATAGTTTGGATAATAAAATACAAGGAATTGAAAATGATTTAATAAGGATTCAAGAAAAAAGCTCAGAAGTAGAGTTTAAAAAAATAAAGGAAGCTGATTATAAGACTTACAATGTAGATAATATAAAACAAAGGATTGAAAATGAAGCCACAATAATGCAATTCAGATTCATGGAATTTGTGGTTAGAATTAGGGGAATACAGGAAGATAAAAGACAAGATTTGAGAAAGATGTCTGCTGAAGTTCTGGCTGGGATTTTAAAGATTAGTCCTGAAGAGGTATCCTGCAAGATTGATAAGGCCTATAGAGTTAATTCTTGGGTGGCAAAGCAAAGGCAGTTGCCTAGAGATGTCGTGATCTACTTTACTGATAAAGAAATAAGAAATGATATTGTGCAAAAGTCTTTTAACTCCACTCTTGAAATGCATGGAAGGAAGATTTGGATATTTAAAGAGCTACCGCCCAAGATGTTAAAAGATAGAAAGGATTTTGGATTTTTGGTGACTGAACTAAAGAAACAAAACATCCCATTTAGGTGGGATATTCCAGTTGGTATAATATTGAGATATCAAGGAGAAAGATATCAATTAAATTCTGTTGAAAAAGCGGAAGAGTTTTATTATAAGGTTTTTAAAATGGGTTTAACATCTCCACGTATAATACATGAGGGGAATAAAGAAAAGCAAAATCAACAAGAGATTGAAATTCAGGCTAAGCAGATGGAGGTGGAGGTAACGGAAAAACAACAAACTACAGAGGTCTTTGTGGATGAGCCGCTTCTGGATTCTCCTTCAGAGGCTACAGTTGGATTACCTATAAATACAAGAGAGGCGGCTTTGGATTCTAATGTGATGACTTATCAAGCTACAGACCAGCATGGAAACCAAACAATTGATATACAACTCATAGAAAGGAAACCAGGATGGAGATCTAAGTCACAAAAAGTTAAGAAAAGAAGAAGCAGGTCCTACAAAAATAAAAATTTTTAGACCAAACAACAGTGTAATGCCAGTTACTTAAGATCTGATTGAATATATAGAAATATAGTTGAGGCGAAGTATTGGTTTATATTATCTTGAGGAGAGTGACAGATCTCTGCAGTGCTGTACTCTTGGGATGTGGAAGATGGCCTTAAATTGAGTGGATTGGAACTTTCTATTTTGGATTCTTTGACAAATGGATTACGTTTATGCTGAGCTATAAGGCAAGAGAACTATGGGATTGGGGCATGCAGAAGATCTGGCTATTACCCTAACACGGTGGTTGGAATTAATAATCTTGATGGAAGACATTATAGAAGACACTATATGGAATATAAATATAAAGTCACTCGGGTGGTTTTTTATATATGAAAACATTTATTATTGATGGGGGTAGATGGTAATTGAAGATACTGAATATACTGTTGGAATTAGGATGTGATGTTACTCTAACATGGGTAATGGAATTAACAATCCAGTTTAGAGACATTACAGAAGATATCATATGGATTACAAATTTAAAGTCAATTGAGGATTTTATATATATATGTAAAAAAAAATTTTTTTAGTGGAATGGGCAGAAGAATAAAGATATTGAATATTATGTATATAAACCTGTAGGAAAGTGGGTGGAGATAGGTTAGCTTACTGATTGTTTAGTTTAGGAAAAGGGATGTTATGTTATATTAATATATGTAAAAGATTTGAATTAAGAGATATATGTATGCGGGAGGAGGAAATGGATAGATTATGAGTTGAAATTGCTAAATTAGGATTTATTATATAGTTTTACAGCTGAATGTTGCTTTGAATGTTGCTTTGAAATGTATAGTATAAGGGGGATATAATAATATTGTTAGAAGGGTGGAGATAGGTTAGCTTAAGAGATATATGCATGGGGGAGGTGGAAATGGATAGATTATGAGTTGAATAGAGGAAATTGCTAAATTAGAATTTATTATATAATTTTACAGTTGAATGTTGCTTTGAAATGTATAGTATAAGGGGGATATAATAATATTGTTAGAAAGAAAGGGTTAGTATATGGGGGGTGGAATAAAAGGATGGTAAAGTATTATATAATCTGTTATTAACTTGGGTTTTATTTTGGAGAAGCCACAGGGGGAGGGGAGGGGGAGGGGGGTTAGGGAGGGGGGGGAAAGGGGGAAAAATTTGTATTTGAAAAACTTTTTCAATAAAAATATATATATATATAATTTATACCAGGTACACATTGTGGCTCACAATCTGACTATTCCAAGAGATGAGTATCACAGTTCAGCTGTGAATTCAGGAGAATAAATGGCAAATTCAGTCACAACATGATTATAACCTTATGAAAATGTATGGGGCTCACACCAAATATCTAGAAACATAATTACATCCAGTTTAAAATAGAATTGTTATTACATTGGTAAAACTAAAAATACAAATTGTGAGAAAAAGACAGACAACAAAGTAGTTTATCCAATTACATTGGTCTACAAATTTGGGAAATTATCGACCTCCGAGATAAAATGTGTTAATTTTACATATTTTGATTAGATGAATTAGAAAACAGATGATAAAGGGTTGGCTAATGTTTTCAAGATATTTCACAATAAAGATTTATATACAGGCAAGTATATTTGCCTACAAGGGAGGGAGGTGTCTAATCATGATGCCTTATAACTTCTCGACAAAGTACGGTAGAACAATGAAAACGGTACCACATGGAAGTGTATAAATTTATCTTTACTTTGAGAACAGCAAGGCAGATGACAATGAAAAACATATGGAAAATTTGCTTAAGTCCTACAAAGCACTTGGTGCAAACATGTCACTGAAAATTCACTTCTTACACTTGCATTTAGACTATTTCCCTTTGAACTGTGGGACAGTGAGTGAAGAGCATGTGGAGAGATTCCACCAGGATATCGCAGGCGTGGAGAAATGATACCAAGGGAAACGGAGTCCGCCCATACTTGGCGATTACTGCTAGAATCTCCCCAGGGATGATCCTACTGCAGTGCACAAGAGAAAAGCCAAAAAGCATAGTTTAGATATCGAATAAAGATGGAACTTTGTCATTTAATCTGATGTTAGAGCTTGTCAGTTTTTAATGCAAAAAGTATGAAAATGTTATATGAAAAACCAATAAATGAATGGAAAGTTATGTTATTGGTATCAATAAAAAGATAAATTATAATGATTGGTGTGGCACCATTCTCATTGCTATATTACATTTTGCAGAAAAGTAATGGAGCATAATTGCACATCACCCTCGTAATTTTGAATTATTTTGATGCAATTTTGACCAGAAAGTGTATTTTGGAAACTGCAGCTAATTAATATTCAGGACTTAATTTTCTTTTATTAGTGACCCAATTCTGGTAAAATTAAGCTGCTTTCATTTCTGGGGCTTTCTTCTTGTAGACCAGTGTTACTTTCTCCCCATTTTAAAGGAATTTAAATTTAGTTTATTTATATGACCTACATTAATATTTCTTTAAAAGTATACCTACAGTAGTGGCCAAAATTGTGGAAACCTTTTGGGAAAAGTGTATTTTCTAAATTTAGCTAATAACACCATTTTTTTTGGAGTAGTACCATAAAATTATATAGAAAGAGAATTTAATCAAGAATGTAACACAATGATTTTTATGAAGGATTTACTATTAAAATAGCGGTTACAGTATAAAGAAGAAAATTGAAACATGTAGAAAAAACGAGATATACAAAAATTATCACCATAGAAAAAACGAGATATACAAAAATTATCACATCAGTTAATACTTAGTTGGGTAACCTTTAGCATGAATTATGGCCTTACAACATCTTCCCATGGAGTGAACCAATGGTGAAGAAGATGTCCAGGTGGCTGCCCTGCAAATTTCAAGGATAGAAGCCTGGGTGGCCCAAGCTGCCATGGTGGCTGCACTCCGGGTCGAATGGGCCATAATGCGGCTGGGCTGCAGTTGAGCCTGATGTTCGTAGGCCATAGTGGCCGATAGTGGATGGTGTCACCTTAGTGCCCAGGGACCTGGGCTGGAATGAGATGAATAACGATTCCATCTTTCTGAACGTCGCCATCCGGTCAATGTATTTACGCAGGGCCCTGCGGACATCTAAGGAGTGCCCACTGTCACTCTCTAGGATGTTTGGGGTTTGGAAAAAATCAGGTAATATGACTTCCTGGGCCCTGTGGAACCAGGTGTTGATCTTTGGTAGAAAGGTCGGATCTAGGCGAAAAACGACTCAATCAGAATGAAAAATGCATAAGTCCTTCCTCATGGAGAGGGCCACCATCTCCGAAATCCATTGAGCGGACGTTATAGCTACAAGAAAAGTGACCTTGAAGGTCAGAAGTTTGAGACTGGCAGATCCCAATGGCTCGAACAGTGAGGAGGTGAGTGCCTGCAAAACTAGGCATAAGTCCCAAGAGGGATTCCTGTGGATCGGGGGGAGGATGTAGATTGGAGGCCCCTTTTAGGAAACTATGAACCCAAGGATGTTGAGAAAGGGTTGCAGCCCCATCACAGGATAGAATAGTCGCCAAGGCAGCTACCTGCCTGCGGAGTGTATTTGTGGATAGTCCCTTGTCTAAACCATCCTGAAGAAAGTCCAAGACATGAAGGACAGATGCTGATGTTGGTATTAGTTCCTTCCTGGAAAACCAGAGACAGAAGGAAGACCATGTGGCATTATATATGCGGGTTGTCGACGAACATCATGAAGCCAGGATGGTAGCAATGACCTTCCTACAGAATCGGTTCCTTTTTAGGATCTCTCTTTCAAGTGCCAGACGGCCAACTAGAACCATTGGGGCTCTGGATGTAGAATGGCCCCCTGGTGGAAGGAGATCCTGTCTGGAGGACTCCTCCAGGCATGATTGATGGAGAGACTCACGAGATCCATGAACCAGATCCATCTTGGACAGTAAGGAGCTACAAGGAGAACCTCCGCACTCTCCTCCAGGATCTTTTGGATGACCCTCGGTATCAGAGGGGTTGGAGGGAAGGCATGTAAGAGGCCTGGAGGCCACTGGCAGAGAAGGGCATTGGTCCCTTCAGATCCCATTGTCTGAAATCTGGTGTAAAACCGGGGAAGTTGCGTGTTTGTTCGACTGGCAAAGAGGTCCACCTGGAGTTGACTGAATCTGGGTATCAGTTGGAGAAACAGGTCTGGGTGCAGTTGCCACTCTGATTGATCGATAGTTTTCCTGCTCAGCTTGAGCAGGAAAAGTCTGCTTGAGTGTTGGAAACCCCGGAGATGTGCTCTGCCTGTAGGGAGAGCAGATATCTTTCCGTCCACAGACCTATCATCTTTGCTTCATGCATCAGAGCCCTGGAGCAAGTGCCTGCCTGGTGGTTCACGTGCGCCTTGGTCATAACATTGTCTGTCAGTAGCAGCACGTGGTGACCCTCCAGTTGGGTTTGGAAGTGTCGGAGCCCCAGATGTGCAGCCCTCAATTCCATCCAATTGATGTCATTTAGGAGGTCTTTTGGCGACCAATGACCTTGAGTCATCTGAGCTAGCAGACGAGCTCCCCATCCAAAGAGACTGGCGTCTGTGGTTAGAACTAGATGATTGGGTTCTTTGAGGAAACCACCCTTCTCCATGGATGTCAAGTTCCACCATTCCAGTGATCTGAGTACCCCCAGAGGAACTTTGATCTTTGTATTGGCATTGCTGAGGCCGGCTCTTTGGCTTGGTAACAGGAGCCACTGAAGGGGCCAAGAATGCAATCTCAGGATCTAGAGAAGTGGAAGAACATGCAGATATCCCTACTAGGTAGAATATCAATTATAAAAACTTACATACTCCCGAAATGGATATACCTTTTCTATACAGCACCAGCTAGATTGGATAATAATTTTTTAAAAAAACTAAATTACTATGTCCTTAAATTCATTTGGCAAAATAAAAAACCCAGAATCAAACTTAAAATGCTTCAAAAGCTTAAAGAAAGAGGAGGATTTGGTGTTCCAAAATGGGAATATTACTATCAGGCGGCAAATTTAGTCTGGATCAGGGATTGGATATTGTTGAGAAGAAGGAGGTTGTTGATCCTGGAAGGGGAGGGGTTACATCAAGGTTGGCATTATTTTCTTTGGCAAAACAAAATCCCAAAGCACAGGTGCCTTGCAAGACATTATGTGAGGAATATTCTAATTGAGTCCTGGAGGAAAATTAAGGGCAAATTTTACTTTTCAATCCCCGCTTGGCTGGTCCCACTCGAAGCTATAACGTATAGGTCTCTATATAACAAAGAAAATCACCTCCCTTACCGGGAACTTTTGGACCCCCATGGTAGTCTGAAATCAAGAAATGAGTTGGAGTTGCAGGGAAGACAACTGGATTGGTGGGTTTATGCCCAAATTTGCTCAAAATTTAAAAAAGATAGGGAACAAAATGGTATTAATTTGAATCAGCATGATCTGGACAATATCATTCTAGGAAAAGAGGACAAAATGTTATCAAGGATATATAAACTTTTAATAGACTATTGGATAGGGGATGAAATAGTTAAAGACTCTATGATTGCCTGGGGGAGAAATATTGGCTATCCAATTGATATGGCAAAATGGGAAGAAATCTGGCTTAAACATATGAAATTCCTGTGGGCAACATCATACAAAGAAAATGTGTACAAGATGCTGTATAGATGGCACTTTCCACCTGCTCGTCTTTCTAAAATGTATTCAAATCTCTCACCAAACTGTTGGAAGTGTGAGGAGATTGGCACCTATTTCCACATGTGGTGGACCTGTTCCAGGACGACTGAATTCTGGAAAATCATACAGGCATGGATCATGGAAATCACAGGTTATAACCTAATTCTGAAGCCAGAGTACTACCTACTGAACATTAGGCCAGACAACATAGGCACAAATATATGGTGTCTGTGTGTTTTTATCACCACGTCAGCAAGAATATGTTTCGCCCAATATTGGAAGGGGAAAGACCTGCCGGCTGAAGACTTGATTTTGGAGAAAATTTTGGATTATGCGGAAGCCGACAGACTGACTAAAGCATTGAGAGATCAAAAGGACTCCATATATTTCCAATGTTGGGACAAATGGTATGTTTGGTTGAACAACAAACGCCCAAAAAGTCAAATATAACCAGGATTATGCTTAATATTTGTTAAATCTGACTGAAGTCTGCATACCGTAGAAAGTGTAAATATCATGTAAAGTTCCTGTCGCGATCATTTGTTTGACTATTTCTTTTTCTTGATGTATTTTTTTAAATAAATAAATAAAATAAAATAAATAATAAAAAAAGAATGCAATCTCACCCAAGGCATGATCGCCAGGCAGGATATCATTTTGCCTAACAATTGGGACAGTAGCACCAGTGGAACCCGTTTGAGGGTTTTGACCTGTTTCACCGTGACTCAAATGCTGGACAGATGTTCTCGGGAAAGGAAGACCTGGCAGATCTGAGTGTTGATCCTTGCACCTAAGATGGACTAGGTTGGTGGATGGAATCAAGTGGCTCTTCTCCAAGTTCACGGAAAAACCATGGTCCTGGAGAGTTTGTATTGTAACCTGGAGATCTCACTGTGCCTGTTGAGAAGAGGACAACTGAATCAATATATCATCCAGGTAACATTGTATTCTGATGGGTGTCGCTCATAAGTGAGCTGCCACCACATCCCATAGTTTTGTAAATGTCTGGGGGGGCGGAGGAAAGCCTGAAGGGCAGAACACTGTATTGGAATGGGTCCCCGCATAGCAGAATCTGAGGAACCTCCTGTGAGATGGTCTGATGGGAACATGGAGGTAAGCTTCCCAAAGATCTATTGATGTTAAGAGATCTCCCTGTCTGATGCAACCCAGGATGGTATACAGAGATTGCATTTTGAAGCGTCTGTACTATATGTGTACATTCAGTTTCTTCAGATCAAGGATGGCTCTGCTTCCTCCCGATTTCTTCTGCACCAAGAAAAGAATCGAATAGAAGCTGGAGCCCTGATGCAGAGGTGGTACTGGTTCTATAGCATGGATGGCAAGTAGATGCTGAATTTCAGCCTCCATCAGAGCTCTCTTAGTGCAGTCCCTTGACACTGAGCATTGTACGAACCGCCGTGGGGGTTCGGAATTGAATTCTAGGATGAGTCCTAATGTCACCATTTGTAGGGCCTAGGCGTCAGTGGTCATGCTTTGCTATTGGTTGGCAAATCTGGCAAGCCAACCTCAGATGGAGCTCAAGTCTGGACAGTCACTTTGAGCACCGGTACAGCTGGAATCCAGTCCTCGAAAGGGGTGTCTGGACTGGGGTTACCTGCTATAGTCACAAAATGTCTGCCTGTCCTATTCTTGCGCATGCTCGAAGATGGCGGCTCGCGGGTGAAGCTCCGACGTCTGGGGGCAATGTAGGTGTTCCCATGGATTCCTGGAGGGCCGAATTTCCAACCAACGGCCCTGGCCCAGCAAGTCGAACATGAGGACAGCCTGCTGCGAGCTTTTGGACTCTTTTGAGCTGCTTGTGAGGCTGTCTGGAGCCGTGGAGTGCTGCGAGGCTATGGTGGCGCAGATGGGAGGCTTGAAATTGATCGGGGCGGCGCCTCTTGCCTTGGCGTCCCCCCAGAGGTGGCTGGATTGGGTAGGGGTGTGTGAGGGCAATGGCGGCATACAAGAGCGCCGCTGGATGCCCCCCCTCCCCAGAAAAAGCTCGAGACTGCCAGCAGCGGCGGCGACGTTGGGTGCGGCGGCTGCGGCGGCGGGAGTGAAATGGCGGTTGCTGGGGCGATGCCGAGGGGAGTGGCATGACCCTGGTGGAACTTTTCAAACTTAGACCTTTTCCAACTGGTCTATTGCCAGCTGTGGAAGGGGAATCCTGGCGAACTGATTTGGAGCTACCTGATTGGTAGCTCTCTTGAAGACCTTCTGAAGACCTTGGGACTTGAGGGGGGGAATTAGAAGATCTTGTGGAGATTGGAGGGGTTGGGAAGAGCTAGGCTAGGATTGGCCTATCGCCCCGGTCCATCTCCCCCTCCCCCCTTCCCCCTTTTCCCACCGCGGCCTGGTTGTGGGCGTTGGTTGGGATCATTATCATCCGGACTGGATCCTTTCCGCATTTGGACTCATTGTCCCTTAAAATAACTACAGCTGACCCCCGCCTCCGGCTATACCATCAGTACTATTGTCATCTGTACTACCTTGCTGTCAGGAGATGTTTAAACCTGGGCATGGGCACTGAGGGAGTCACTTTGTTGCAGCTGTCACTGAAGAAGATCTGCTATTATCAGCCGCCGTGAGAGGGTGGCTTGGTCACTGCTTTCCCGGGGCAGCGGCCTGAGACTCCTCTCCACTGTAGTGAGAGGACAGTGGAGTCTGGTTGACCCGTGCCGGAATGGTGAATTTTCTCTCCTGGACCTTTTTTAATCAGCACCATTGAATCCTTGGACTCGTTCATCTTCCCCAGACAGACTATAGGATGTATTCACCGGCTGAGCTCTTCGCGCTGCGAGACTCCCCCCTCTCGCAGGCCTGGCCCTCCATGTTATCGAGGGCCTATCTTGATGATGGATTTTGGAATCAGGAGAGATGGCATGCAGCGAAGAGGGGGTTGAAGGGGGTTTTATTTAAATTTTTAATGAAACTTTTAAGGGGACCCGGGAGGAAGGGAGGGGGTTGTAAAAGTGGACCTGGGGGGGTCCAGATAGCTACTGAGTGGGGCGATAGGTTGATTGGTTGCTGCAGAGGGGTCGGGAAAGGAACTTCATCTGGGGAACAGGGGGGCAACAGGAAGGGCAATGAAATTGAAATAATGAGTGGGAGGGGCCATATCATGTGTCGGGGGTGCGCACACGCTGTTTACGAGCAATTGCGCACTCCGGCCCCCAATGTGTGACTCGTGGCCTGGGTTGTGCAGAGTCTCAGGCCCAGGGTCCGCGGCTGATATTGTGTAATGCCAGGTCGGTTGTTAATAAAGCCCCCCTCATTTGTGATCTTATTTTGGAGGGGGGTGCGGACCTGGCAGGTATTACGGAGACCTGGTTGGGCCAAGAGGGGGGTCCCCCTCGTCGAAATGTGCCCACCAGGTTTCCGTGCATTTCATCAGCCAAGGGCCCAGGGGAGGGGTGGGGGAGTGGCGGTGATTATTAAGGAAAGTTTTTGTCCGAGGGAGACCACTGTTCCTCAGATAGCCGGATGTGAGTCCCTTTTTGTGAAGTGGGGCCGTGGGGTGCAGATGGGTTTGCTGACTACGTACCTGGCTCCCTGCCACGTAGCAGCAACCCTGCCCGAGCTACTTGAAGTCATTGCCGGGGTGGCGGTTGATACCCCCAGACTTATTGTCATGGGGGATTTCAACCTTCCATCTGCGGGTGAGGCGTCAGAGGTGGCTCGGGAGTTCATGGCTTCCATGATGGCCATGGACCTGACCCAGTTAGTTCAAGGCCCCACTCACATAGGGGGACACACTCTGGACTTGATTTTCATCTCTGGTTGAATGATCTTGGTAGAGGGGACTTAGATATTAAACCCTTGTCATGGACAGATCATTCGCTCCTTCACTTGGACTTTCCTACCTTTCCTACCCCTGCCGCAGGGAGACGGAACCGACCAAATGGTTCCGTCCCAGGCGCCTGATGGATCCCAAAAGATTCCTGATGGAGCTTGGGCCGTTTCCTGAGACTCTGACACACGATTCGACTGAAGAGCTTGTGGCCGCCTGGGAGAGTGCGGCCGCCGGAGCTTTGGATCGTGTCGTGCCTCTGCGGCCTCTAACCCAATGCCGATCTCAATTGGCTCCTTGGTTCTCTGAGGAGCTGAGAGAGATGAAGCATCGGAAAAGACGCCTAGAGAGCATTTGGAAGACTAGTCATTCTGATTCCGACTGGACACAGGTGAGGTCTTATATCAAGACCTACCTAGTGGCAATAAAAGCGGCGAAATCTAACCATTTTTCCGCTCTTATCACATCTGCAGAGAACCGCCCAGCTGCCCTGTTTAGGGTGACCCACTCCCTTCTCCGGGGGGGAGTGCGGGAAGATCCCTTGCAGGGTCGAGCTGGGGATTTTGTGCAATTCCTGCACGATAAAGTAGCTCGGATTCGGGAAGGCTTGGACTCCGACTGGGTGAGTCCGAGGGAGGAGACAAGGGTAGGTCTTGAGAATATTACCTGGGAGGAGTTTGATCCTGTGGCTCCCAAGGATGTGGACAGGGTTCTGGGTAGGATTAGTGCTGCCACATGTTTATTGGACCCGTGTCCCTCCTGGTTGGTACTGGCCTCCCGGGAGGTTACACGAGGCTGGCTCCAGGGGATTATAACTGCTTCTCTGAGTGAGGGTGCCTTTCCTGCCGCCTTGAAAGAGGCAGTGGTGAGGCTCCTCCTCAAGAAGCCTTCCCTGGACCCGGCTGAATTAGCTAACTACCGTCCGGTCTCCAACCTTCGTTTTGTGGCGAAGGTTGTTGAGAGTGTGGTGGCACGACAACTGCCCGGGCACCTGGATGAAGCTATCCATCTAGACCCAGATAGGGGGTCTAGATAGGGGGTTTGTGCAGGGGCAAAGCACAGAAACGGCATTGGTCGCATTGGTGGATGATCTCTGGAGGGCTCGGGACAGGGGCTGCTCCTCTGTCCTAGTCCTATTAGATCTCTCAGCGGCTTTTGATACCATCGACCATGGTATCATGCTGCAGCGGTTGAGAGGGTTAGGAATAGGGGGAACCGTTCTGCGGTGGTTCTCCTCCTTCCTTTTCGACCGCTCGCAGTTCGTGTTGGCAGGGGGGCAGAGGTCGACCTCGAGGCGTCTCGCATGGGGAGTGCCACAAGGGTCGGTCCTCTCGCCTCTTCTGTTCAACATTTATGTGAAGCCGCTGGGTGAGATCATCCGTGGTTTTGGGGTGAAGTGTCATCTGTATGCTGATGATACTTAGCTGTACATCTCCACCCCAGACCACCCCAATGATACCCTTGATGTGATGTCTCGCTGCCTGGAGGCCGTGCGGGCCTGGATGGGGAGGAACAGGCTCAGACTCAACCCGTCCAAGACCGAGTGGCTGTGGCTGCCGGCATCCCGATATAGTCAGCAGGTGCCATCGCTGACTATAGGGAGTGGCCAGGGGGGCCTTTTATCAGGTTCGCCTGATCCGCCAGTTGCAGCCCTTTCTGGACCGGGACGCCCTGCGCACGGTCACTCATGCCCTTGTCACCTCCCGGCTGGACTATTGTAATGCTCTCTACATGGGGCTCCCCTTGAAGAGCACTCAGAGGCTCCAACTGGTCCAGAATGCGGCTGCGGGGGTGGTTATGGGCGCAACTCGTTGTGCCCGCGTGACACCCCTCCTGCGCGAGCTGCACTGGCTCCCAGTGGTCTTTCGGGTGCAATTCAAGGTGTTGGTTACCACCTTCAAAGCGCTCCATGGCACAGGACCCGGGTACCTTCGAGACCGTCTTCTGCCACCAATAGCCTCCCACCGACCAGTCCGTTCCCACAGAGAGGGTCTCCTCAGGGTGCCATCAGCCAAGTTATGTCGGCTGGCGACACCCAGGGGGAGGGCCTTCTCTGTGGGAGCTCCAGCCCTGTGGAATGAACTGCCCCCGGAAATACGTAAGATCTCCGACCTCCAGGTGTTTTGCTGCGCACTGAAGACCCTGTTGTTCCGCCAGGCAGGGCTATCAACATAATAATTTTAAATTGGGGTATTTTAAATTTTTGGGGTTTTAAATCGGCCAAATCTATTTAATTATTTTAATTTTTAATTATTGTTGTGTCCTGTGTTTTTAAATTGGCTGTACACCGCCCTGAGTCCTTTGGGAGAAGGGCGGTATAGAAATAAAATTATTATTATTATTATTATTATGTCCTGTGTTCTGTCCGTGGACTGTTGAAAGGACCTTTGGTATACTGGGCCTTGAAACCCGGTATCCTGCGTACGAAAGGGCTGCCTGCAATATGAAAATGCTGGCTTGCGGTCTGTCCTTTTGTAGACGTTACTCTTGTTCCTTCCTTCTACTAAGATTGGGTCCATGGCTCCCCAAAGTGGGAACCACTCTTAAATGGAGCGGCTGCCAACTGCCACTTAGTTTTCATGTCTGCTTGCCAATGCCGTAGCCATAGGAGTCATCTAGAAGTAATATTGGAAGTTAGGGCCTGGGATGCAAATATAGCCAAATTAAGGGTTGCATCTGCGGATTACTCAGCTGCCGCAATCAGTTTATTTATGTCCTAATGCAAATGTCTTCCAGGGAAGCATGGGCCTGCATTTGTCGAAGCCAGATTAAGGACATTCTGGTGAAAAAGGACGCCGCTGTGGCTGATCAAATGGCCTATGCGGCTGCTTGATGGGCCTTGCGAGCAGAGAGTTCTGCCCTCCTGTCCTCAGCTCTTAGGCCTTTGGCTGAATCAGAGGGAAGTATGTTAGAAGTGGCCAAGCTGGCCATAGGGACATCAATGGTTGGAAGTGTCAGGAGCTCTTCAAGCTCTTGTTCCACCGTATACAGTTTTCTGTCCATGCCGCTAGGAGCAGACACAGACCCAGTTTGAGTCCACTGCCTTTGTATAATGTCAACAAAGAGCTTAGGTGATGGAATAGCCCCCTGCTCTGTGACTGGTTCAGTAAAAAGAAATTTGGTGGAATCGTGAGGGTCCGAAGATCCCTCAGATTGCCCCATGAGAGCCCCCATTTTAGCCATATTTTTAGACTTATGCAATAAAGTTTTAAATAGGTCATGCTGGAAAAGCCCGGTGGCAGCAGGTTTGTCAGGGATGACTCCCTCATCCTCGGAAAGGTTGTACTTTGCTATATCTTCGTTGCCCATAAATGGTAAGTCGCTATGATGTGAAGGAGAAGGAGAATGGAGCTCCTATAAATATTCACTGTCCAGATGTCCCCTAGAATGGGGGACCCATTGACAAGGCTCTGCCTCTGGCAATGGGGCCACAATACCTCTTTGTATGAGAGCTGCATCAATGACTCTTGAAATGGTATGTGCAATCATGTCACACATTTCCTGTGATATAGAGGGTAGATGCTTTTCCTACTGTTGGAGTCCCACCACGGTAGGAGTAAAAGTGGCAGATGGGTGAGAATGCCTGTGGCAATGGGAGGGCCCTGGGCCATGGTTGTTCCCTTCCAAGGAAGGATCCATGACCATGGCCTGAACTTCCTGTTCTTCCATTAAAGTGTTGGGAGACCAGCCTACTGGATTAGATTGATGGACCTGAGCCAAGGTCTCTGCCTGTGGGAGAGTGGTCAATCCCTTGTTGGATACTGAGATGGTAGTATCTTTGCAGGCCTCAACCCTTTTCTGTGCCTTGGCAAAGTGCTTTTCTAAAGCACGTTGCCTTCTCATGGCATCCTTATCCACAGCAGAGGAGGAAGATGCAGAAACAGAGGTCTTGGACCTGGTGGAAGGGCCCTTTGTCTGTGATCTCCCTCTCTTAGGGGCCGGAGCTTCCGCAGATGGGTACCTGAGGGGGAGGAAGTGGAGACGTGGGAAGGAGAATGGCTACGATCCACCATTTTGTAACAGTTAAGGCCCAGTAATTGGGGAGACTATCACTGTGAGGCTTGAGAAAACTCCCCTATTGTCTCAAGATGATAGAAGCAATCCTCCTGATGGTAAGAGGCTCAAGACTTGCACCAGCGCCAAGCTGACACCATGGCTTATAAGCGCCTGCAAACTTCAAGGGGGGGGGCAATTCAAAATGGCGCAAAGCCGACACCATGGCTTCCTAAGTGCCAATAATTCCGCTGTAGCCTCAGGCAAAGAATCGCACATCTGGCCCAAACAGCACGAAGCCAACACCACGGCTTCTTCTGTGCTCCGCTGCCGCTATAACTTACAATCCAAGCCTCTCCTTGGCACTGTGGCAAAGATCAGAGGCTTCACATGGTGTGAGGTAGCAAGCCGCTTTCACCGCGGCAAGTTCTATTTGCAGCTAAAATTGTTTGTTTGAATATTTCTGCTAGAAATGCACTGTTTAAGGAATCCAAGCAATGGAGCTAAGTCATATAGGTCTCTCTAGGCCAACTGACTTAACAAACTGAACCTCAACAGGAAGGAGGAGGAGTGGTTAAACAAATTTCAACTCAGTCTCTGGCCAATCAGATGAAGTTAACACCCATTGCATTAATGATGAAACAGTATTAAGTAACTTTTGGAATTCTTTACTATGTATAACTTTTTAAAAATGCATGAGGGACAAGACATGGTGATATATATATATATATATATATACATACATACATACATACATACATACACACACACACACCAGTATCTATAGATATGAACGACTTTATATACTTTTAGTATATTGTTAATAAAATATAACTGTTTTATTTTTTTAATAAACATATGAATTAAATGATAATTATTTTTTATTTTTTATTTGTTGTCTGTTACATTACATGAAATCATGTGAAAATGTCTTCTGCCGAAAAGGCTGCAACTTGGTTTGCTGCATGTGTAATTCCAGGTATTTACATATCTCAGAAGAAAACATATATCTAAACCAAAATAAAGTAGGCAATATTTTATTCAGGACATGTGACAAGGGACATTGTGATTTATAACTTTCATATTAAAGTATCTATGCAACAACCTGTAATACAGACTGAAACAGTTTGATTTCTTGGTTCTCCTTTTGCTATCAACATATTATTCCAAAGGATATTTTAAACTGTTTAGCCAGTTAGATGCATGTAAATAATATTTTTGTGATAGTATATATTACACATTAACATAGCAACATTATGTGTTTTGCAACAAATGACTCATATGAGTCAACTGCAAAGCTGAAAACTCAAAGAACCAAAGTTATCGAAGAATTAAATACAGACATAAAGAATACACATACCGTATTTTTTGGACTGTAAGATGCTCCAGACTATAAGACACTTTTGTCTTATAGCTTTTGGGGAGGAAAACAAGAAAAAAAAAATCTGCCTCTGCCTCCCAGCAATTTGCCTCCTTGCAGCAAACAGCAAACAGCAAACAGCCTTGTCAGCTTCAGCACAGCCTGATTTAGCACGAGCAGCTGATTGGCGGTTGGATCTGCCTCCTGGAATACCACCTATCAGCTGTTCCAGGCTGAGGGGATCACCACCGCCCATCGCCGCTGCCACCTATTGCTGCCTCTGCGCGCCCCATTTTCGGCCTCCATGCACCCCATTTTCGGCCTCCGTGTGTCCCTGTATGAATATGTGAAATGCAGTCACTCTTCACTGGATATTATAAGAATAATATTTTTGCAACTGGATTTTACAAAGCATTTTTTAGATTTGAGATCTAGAAGTAGAGTTTCTGAATTTACAGTATATCACATTCTGCATAGTATAATATTACTATGCAAATTCAAGTAGAAAGTTGTATGACTTGATTCATAAGTGTACATGGATATCTACATCCCTTTACTGAACAAATAAATTTTGTAGGGCATGTGATTAGAAATAACATATGGTACTTAAAAGACTGAGGAGCAAGCCACTATTTTAAACATATCTTAAACAACTTTTATCCAGTGCTGTATACAAATATGACCTACTTATTTCATGTCAACACCAATCATTTGGCTCAAAAAACCTAAATGAGATAATACCCATAGTATCTCTTTGCCAAACTAATCTACTGCCCTTTGGCCCCAGGCAACTCTCCATTATTTTTCAAAATACCGTTCGCTCAGGCAGGTGCTCACTCACACAATTCACTAGTGTATTTAGTCAGCATTTCTATAAGTTAAATCAAACTCCAACTTTTATTCCAAATTTTCCTTAAGTCTTCTCTACAGGCCAGATTAAAAACGGTTGGGATTAAAGATTAAAAAGGGCCTTATGAAGATTTAAAGGACATAAACAGTGGGAGAAATAAGTAATTTCTTCAATATTTATGTCATTCTCTAAGTTTCCTAGAACTCAAGTAAAGACTCTCCATATTTGAAGGGCTGTTATAGGAAAAGATAAAAGTTTAGATCAATTGTAGGAAATTTGGAAGAAGAGTGGAAACACTGAGAGAAACTGCTGCTCTTCCCTCACCTTCCTGATAATTTCTCCAAAGAAGTTAACATTCTTTTTTTATAACCCACTAGCAAGAATACAAAGCAAGAAAGGATTGCTAATTTTTTTCTCATGGTCAGCTGAAGCTTGAATAAGGAAAGAACCAGGGTTACATCTAGCTTGCTCCAGCTCTGTGAAAATTATTTTGTCCGTTCATTGAATTCCCTTCACTTAACAAAAGCATAGGGATAAAACTGGAAGGAACTGAAAAGTCAAGCTAATTCTTGTAAACTTTTAAGGATAGCTCTACTATGTAATAATCATAATTAAACAAATGTATATTAAATTTGAAAGTTTATGTAAATATGAATTAAAACTGATGGTTTTTATTATGGTCAGTTCATGTTATAATAAATTAGAGATAGCAATGAAAATTGCCATGGAGTAAATATGTGTTTTGCCAGCGAACACACCATACCTTTCCATATATCCCTGCATACTATTAACAAAAATGAGTACAGAAGACAAACTCTTACATGAGTTTTCCCTAAATATTATAGTATTAGTATCTGATAAAATGTATTCTTCCTTATGAAAGTTCATGCTACAATTCATCACTTTAAGATTTTTGCCTACACTTTCTGCAATGTTTGGTTAATGGTTTATGCTCTCACTGAGTCCCTTCTCCAGCTGGCCCACCTCTCTTAATTGTTTTTGCTATTGCCCATTACAATAATCTCTCTCTTTGGGTCTAATCTGAATCACTGTCCAGAGAAAGGACATATTGAGCAGTGGCAATTATTCATTTTGTTTTCTAAATCTTTACTTGCTTAGAGAAAGCACATGAAGAGGCAATGAAAACAAAAAAAAAAAAAATGGAGGGCAGGAGGCAGATTTGTGCGGAATGGGACTTTTAGTCTCTGACTTTTCATTCTCCTTGGGTGTTTCTCCTCGGGCAATTCTCTCCCGTCTTATCTCTTCAGTTGGCATGCCTCCAGTCATTTGCCGTGGGGAATGGGCCACCGGCCTCTTCATCCCAGACCCTTCGACATGGCTCATTCGCAGAAAGAAGCTTCGTCCCTTTGTCACAATTAGCCCCCAATTTGCTAGAGGGGGTGTAATAGAAATCCAGCCAAAGGAGAGAGGTGTAAAAGAATTTGCCAAAATGCCTTCCTTCCTTCCTTCCTTCCTTCCTTCCTTCCTTCCTTCCTTCCTTCCTTCCTCTCTCCCCCTCTCCCCACCAATACAGGGAGGAAAGTTGGTTTACTCGGAAGTAAGTCTCACTAAATTCAATGCTAGGATTTAAATCCAGAGAAAGGAGAGAGGTGTAAAAGAATTTGCCAAAATGCCTGACTTCCTTCCTTCCTCCCTCTCTCTCTTCCCTTCACCCAACTAGCCATGTTTGAGGCTCCTCTAGAGGGGTGGAGTTCCAAAAAACAATGTCCATCTTCCTTTATTTTATTTTACCCCCCCCCCCAACATAGCCTGGTCTCCAGTTCAGAAGAGGAACCAGCTGCTCTCTGCAGTGTGATCAAGTAAAATGGCCTTTTATCTCTGCACCTGCCTTCCCTTCCATTTTCAGACACACACACACACACACACACACACACACACACACACAACCTTTTGCTAAGCTCCACCCCTCTAGAGGAGCCTCAAACATGGCTAGTTGCCATGTTATGCTGTTATGGTGGGTAGATAGATGGATGGATGGATGGATGGATGGATGGATGGATGGATGGATGGAAGACGGAAGGAAGGAAGGAAGGAAGGAAGGAAGGAAGGAAGGAAGGAAGGAAGGAAGGAAGGAAAAATTCTCTTCCATTAGACCCTTCCAGACTTGGTTAACTAACTGGTTGAAAGAAGGGAGGAAGGGAGGAAGGGAGGGAGGCTTTTAGCCCACTCAGTAACAGTGTCCCTGTATTGGTTGGGGGGGGGGGAGAGAGAGAGAAGAAGGAAGAAAGGAAGTCAGGCATTTTGGCAAATTCTTTTACACCTCTCTCCTTTGGCTGGATTTAAATCCTAGCATTGAATTTAGTGAGACTTACTTCTGAGTAAATCAACTTTCCTCCCTGTATTGGTGGGGCGGGAGAGGAAGGAAGGAAGGAAGGCATTTTGGCAAATTCTTTTACACCTCTCTCCTTTGGCTGGATTTCTGTTACACCCCCTCTAGCCAATTGGTTGGGGGCTAATTGTCACAGAGGGCGGAACACCCAGGATGAACCCTCTTTCTGCGAATGGGCCGTGTCGAAGGGTCTGGGATGAAGAGGCCGGTGGCCCATTCCCTAAGCCTAGGCAAATGACTGGAGGCGTGCCAGCTGAGGAGGTAAGTCGGGGGAGAATCGCCCGAGGAGAAACGCCTGAGGAGAATGAAAAGTCAGAGACTAAAAGTCCTAGACCCGATTTAAGAGGCTTAGAGAATAAAAGTTGTATCCTATCCTAGAGTATTGACCCTAGGTTGGTACCTAACAACACCAGTTCTTAATAACAGTTTCTCAAAATGCTTTTTCAAACCTCTTTACACATTTAGATTTATTTACTAAAGAACTCAACATTATATTTTATTGGATTTTGATTTCATGATAAAAGCAGCAACATTTAAAAAATGTCTCAGTTAGAAATTCTTCTCCTATTGTTATTAGGATATGTGTCATCTTTTAAAACCCTGACTATACAAGGCATGCTAAGGAAAAAAAGCCTCTGCTAAATTATATGTTCAGCATCAGCATCAGACAGAGAAACACATTCAAGCAGAAGGTTCGAGTCTTAAGAAACATCTCATCCTAACTGATAAAAAAGAAACTGGAGAATTGATTTTGGCTGCACAAACGCAAACTATTCAAAGTAATGAAATAAAAGCCAGAATTGAAAAAAGTAATAATCAAATTACTCAAAGTGCAGATTGTACAAGGAAGTAGAAGAAACATTAGATCATATACTCAGCTTGTGTAAGAATATTATACAAACTAATTATAAACAGCATAACATAGTCACCAAATTGATCCATTGGAACATCTCTAAAAAAATATCATTTGCACATGTATATGTATTTGTTATATAGCTATAAACAATGAGATACTAGTCACCAAAATGATTCCCTGGAACATCTGTAAAAATTATAATTTGCCAGTAATGAAAAACTGGTGGGAACACAGAGTTCAAAAAGTAGTTGAAAATGAGCAGATTAAAATATTGTGGATTACTAAATATAAACTGGTAAAGTCTTTACATATACAGACCATATTTATCTGTAATTAAAAAACTAAAAGTGTTGATAATTTATGTAGCAATACCAGGGCACAGTAGAATAGAAGGCATAGTTTTAGAGAAGATCACAAAATATCAAGATCTGAAAATCTGAAAGATTATGACATAAACCAACTGTGGTAGTTCCAGTGGTTATCGGCAGATTAGCTGCCATACCAAAAAGCATTGGATTGCACTGAGAAATTCTGTGCATTGACAAAATTTTCTTCTGTTAATTACAAAAGGCCACAATGCTTGGATCTGCACATAGACATCACTCCTAGATTCTTGTGAAGAACTTGATGTGAATGAAAACAACCATCACTTGGTTGTTAATTGGCTGTTTGTTGCCGTAATTCGAGGATCAGACTCAATAATGAATTCAGACTTTTTATATTCAAACATAAGATTGTTTATTTACAGAAGGCATTCTATATTCACAGAGTGATTGCAGATAGAAGCGAGGAGAAAGAGTGTGCATCATCTTTTATACCAAGGAGGCGGGATTAGAAGTGGGGAGTGGTTAGTGAGGAATACATTAAGAAGGGGAGAATAAGTTAACTCTTGACATTCCAAGGATATATATATCTTTCATTCAAGAATGAGGCATTTACACATGACAAATCCCCCTCTAAATGCCGATTTGACACATAACAATAATTACATTCAGAATTAGAATAATATTGAACATACAATTTTGAGGTTAAATATTTATGTTGTTTGGATTGTAAAGGTTTAGTTAATATATCAGCTATTTGCTCTGTAGTATCACAATGAATAGCTTTGATGAATCCATTTTGAGATAATTGTCTTACATGTTTGTATTTGATATCTATATGCCTAGATCTTTGGCCAGTAGCGTCTGCTCTTGATATTTCTATTGCAGCTTTGTTATCTTCATATATAGTGAAGGGCTGAGATGGACACTTCCAAACATTAGTCAATAAATCATTGAACCAGATGAGATTGTTAGATGCTTTTGACAGACAAATATACTCTGCTTCAGTGGTTGAAGTAGCTACTAAATCCTGTTTCCCAGTATACCAGTAGACTGGGCAGTTGTTAAGGAAGAATACATAACCGGAAGTGCTCTTCCTACTCTTAGTGTCGCCTGCCCAGTCAGCGTCAGCATAACAAGTGAGGATAGGTTCTTTAACATTGTTTGGTTCTAACAATAGACAGAAATCTAAGCTGTGTTTCAAATATCTCAACACTCTCTTAATTGCTTCCCAATGGTAAATTAGGGGTTTACTGACATATCTGGACAACAAATTAAGGGGTAGAGCAATATCAGGTCTGGTCCAATTAGCAATATACAAAAGAGAACCAATAACTGACCTATAAAGCGTATTGTCATTAAACTCAGGAGATGATTCATTCATATTTTTTATGAAATCAGTCTGCATTGGGGTGTCACAAGGCTTTGCATTATTCATATTACATTTGTTCAAAAGTTCAATTATTTTATCCTTTTGAGATAATCTAAATCCTTTCTCCGTTTTACTGATGTGTACTCCTAGATATTTGTTTACTTTCCCCAATGATTTTAATGAGAAATGTTCTCCTAGTTTTGTTACAAAAATATCTCTCTTGTCTTTATGTTTGCCAATATACAAAATGTCATCCACATAAATTAATACAAATTCTAATGATTCACCTTCTCTTCTAACAAAAAAACAATTGTCTGCCGTTGTGGCATTGAAGTTCATGGTCTTGAGTACGTTGACCAAGCATTCATACCAACATTTGCCGGATTGCTTTAATCCATACAAACTTTTGTTCAGTAACCATGTTTCATTTCTATTTGTGTTTTTGCTATGTGGAGCTCTTACATATATTTCTTTATCAAGTTTCGCATGTAGATATGCAGTTTGTATATCATATTGAAAAACTTCAAGTTTAAGAGCTGAGGCTATCACTAAAGCTGTCTTAACACTTTCAGTTCTCACTGTGGGAGAATATGTGTCGGTATAATCCTCAGGATATCTTTGAGCAAAACCCTGTGCTACCAATCTTGCTTTATATAATGTGTTACCCCCTTCTAGATTTTTAATCTTAAATATCCACCTAGTGCCTATAATTGTCTTATCCTTTGGGACTGGTGTTGGAGTGAATACGTTAAATTCTCGTAAACTGTCCATTTCTTTGGCCATGGCTAGTTCCCATTTGTTTCTTTCTTCCAAAGGGAGTTTTAATACATCTTCATATGTGTTTGGTGTTGGTGTTTCATTATGTATGTGCATTATGTAATCTTTAAATCATTCAGGTACTTGATTTCTGTTACATCTGATTGTTCTTTCTGGTCTATCATTGTTATCATGTAAATATCTTGCCTCCTTTTGTGTTAATGAATCTATTTTGATTTTGGGACAATTTCCTATCCACGTTTTGGTGTTGTCTTTTTGTGTGTCACAGGTTTGCCTTTCTTGTTTTGTTCTACCTTGTGTTTTAATATTAGGCCTTGTCATTGGGAGTATTTCATTGAGATGTATTTTAGACCAATTGGCGTGTTCGTGAAATACAGCGGTCCTAGAGATTATGAATTTGTTGTTATTGTCAATAAATCTATATCCTTTTGTACCTGTTTCATAACCCATGAATCTAAGCCTTCTGGACACATTATCCCCCTTACGTCTTAATTGTTTCGGTATATGTACATCTGCTGTAACTCCAAACACATGCATGTGGGCTATCTTAGGTTTTTTACTATACATCAGTTCGTATGGTGTTTTGTTTATGACGCTAGACCAAAGTCGGTTGAGCGTATAATTGGAATATAATAGGGCTTCTGACCAGAAATGCTTACCTAACCCAGCATCCTCTAATCCTCTAACCCAGCATCCACCTAATCATAGTTTGTAGTATCGAGTTTCATCGTTCTACTACTCCATTTTGAAAAGCAGAGAAAGGACTAGAAGTGAAATGCAACATTCCTTTTGATTTTAGCCATTGAGAGAATTCTCTTGACATGAATTCAGACCCTCTGTCTGTCATGATTTGTTTGATTTGTGTGTGATGCTGTGTTTCCACACGTTTATAAAATTCTTTAAATTTTTGAAATGTTTCATCTTTATGTCTTAAGGTGTAGACAAAGCCATAACGACTGAAGTCGTCTACAATAGTGAGGAAATATCATTTTTTGTATGTAATTGATGGAGTTAATGGGCCAACTAGATCCATATGCACTAGATTAAAAATATGATTTGATGATCTTGTTGCCTTTTTGGGTCTGGGCTTGGTTCTCAGTTTTGAAGACTTACATACTGAACATTCCAGGTAATTTTTACAGTCTTTTATTTTAACACCTTCAGCATGTTCAATCATTTTTTGTATTACAGGAAAACTGGCATGTCCTAATTTTCTATGTAATATGTGTGCACATTCATCATGAATTGGCTTTCCAATTATGGGTTTTTTGTTATTGTGTGTATTGTTATCAGATGTAGTTTCATCATTATGTTCTGATTCATGTTCTTCATTGTCACTATCTATATCATTTTCTGTTTCTGTGCTAGTGTTAGTTTCTACGTTTGAATTAATGTTGTGTAGCCATTTTTCTTCTGTAATTAAATATGGTAAATCTCCTTTGATAATTATATTACCTATGTTTATTTTGTTTTTCTCTAGAGTCACTTTTCCTTTTCAGAATATTATATTTATGTTAGAGTCCCTGCTTAGCTTTATTGCACTGAGAATGTTGTGAGGTATTTTGGGTATTAATAGTACCCCCTCTATTTTCCCTAGACCGGGTAATTCTACATTTCCTCTTCCAATAACTTGGACTTCCTCTTGGTTTGCTACTTTAATTACAAATTTATCTTCAACAAAGGAAGATAATATTTTCTTATCGTGTGTTGTGTGATTTGTTGCTCCGGAATCAATGAGCCAAGCATTGTCCTTTGAGTCTTGATTTTTGATTATTGTGTGTTTACCTAATCTGTATAATGATCCGGACTTTCTGTCCCTTGAGTTGTCTCTGCCCCCTCTATGTTCTCTAAAGTTTGGTGAATTTCTGTGTCTATATCTGTCCATGGATGATTGTCTATCGTGATATCTGTTTCTTGTGTCATGTCTTTGTCTCTCTCTAGGAGGTTTTGGACAGTCTCTCCTATAATGTTCTTTAGA
This sequence comes from Pituophis catenifer annectens, assembly GCF_029215685.1. Classification (NCBI taxonomy): domain Eukaryota; kingdom Metazoa; phylum Chordata; class Lepidosauria; order Squamata; family Colubridae; genus Pituophis; species Pituophis catenifer. Next base: position 29,116,502 of record NW_027256887.1, read on the forward strand.
CCCACAGTTATAACACTCTATTGTGTCCTGATGCCTGTCTTGGAATACTACCCTTTTGATCTGTCTATGCTCTTTGTGTGTACTGTAGCGGCTTCTTCTGAAATTATCTTCAGCAATTAATCTATTTGATAAACTCTCTATAGATAGATAGCCTAAGTTAATTGTATCTAAATGTGATATGAAGTTGTCCCATGATGGGTCTAATGAATTAATAATAACACTTTTCATTGTCTGGTCAGATATTATTTCTCCCCTTAAATGAAGTTCTGCTCTAGTTGTGTTCAGTAATAGTAAATGTTCACTTATAATAGTCCCAGGTTTTATCCTGGCTGAGAAAAAGTTTTTAGACATTCTAGTTGTGGTTGCCACACTTTCACTATGAAACAGTTTAAACATACAATGAATTATTTCTGAGACAGTTAGATTATGCTTAATACTATGATAAATAGCAGGTGATATACTAGAGATTAGTAAATAAAATGCTCTGTGATGTAGACAGTCCAATTTTAGTGTCCATGGTTTTTTAGGAGGGTTAGTTATGAAAAATAACAAATTTTCTTTTAAGAAAAGAACCTGGAGTTGCTGACTCCATTCCTGTAAGTTAACACCGTCTATTCTCAATTTTGGAAAATCATTAGGCAAATTTCCAATGTTATTTGTTGCATTACTTACAGCTGGAGGCTGTCCATGGTCCTGTATATGCTGATAATTGCAGAATGGTGTAGGGATACTTGCGACTAGTCTGAATGGTTCCCTCTGTTCTTTATTATCTCTATGTTCGTCTGGGCGTATTTGCGCATGCGCGTAGATCATTTTGTTCCTGAAGCTGTCGGGGGAGGTTCTTGCCGCTGCAGCTCCCTCGCAGTGCTCTTCCTCTGATGACTCGCTCTCTGGCTCGACTTTAGGTGTCCAGGTGTGGATCGGGGCTTGCTTCTTCTCATCGTAGTCATCTTGGTTGAGGTTTCTGGCTCCCGGAAGCGTCTGCGGTGTGGGCGAGTACTTGCAAGGCTCTCTGGGTTCGGGCGTTAGTGCTCTCGTCGGTCGATTCGGAGTGGATGGATGCTGAGACGCTTGCTCGTTTGCTTCTGTATCTTTGCCTTTGGATTGTGCAGTTTGTCTTTTCTTTGTTATTTGATTGACTGTCTTTGGTACTTTCGTTGATTTCTTTGAGATTTTTAGATTCGGGCCGAAGGCTGCAAAGAGTGTTTTCATAGCTGTTTCGATTTGTAGTTCGGTTGATGTTTCTTTGGTGTCTGTATCAGATTCTTCTGATGAGTAGAATTTTTCTTTTTTATTTCTTATGCTGTGTAGAGCTTTTCGCGCCAGCCATTTTGAACTCTGCTTTCTGATTGGTTCTGAGTCAGCCATTTTGGCGGGCTGACAAAACCAAGATGGCTGCCATTCAAAATTTTGTGCGGGACCGTTAGTCTTTCTTTTAGTTATATTTTCATCTATGGGTAATTCGCTTACCATTTTGTGGTCTTTTGGTTCTGGTGTGTTGATGTGGTTTTCTCTCGCTGCTCCGCTATCTTTTATGATGTCTTGGAGGTTCGTGATGAGATTTTTGTCATCTTTTTGGCATTTCAGCAGTCTTAGTATTTCTAATCTGAGCATGTTGTTTTCTGTCTCGCTCGCTTCTTGGTCGTCGGGTTCATCGATTACCTCTTCGTCGTCTGTAGTGAAGTTTTCAGATTCTTTTGTCATTTTTATTGTAGATTCATCGATCATTTCTTGATCTGTTTCCATTTCTTTGTTGTGTGCCCTGGTGTTGGATCTTTCTCTTTTGTTTCTGGAGTTTTCTTTCTTTGGCATGTCTGTTTCTTATTGAGTCAGCCAACCATCCTCTGCTACCAGATTGTTGCCGTAATTTGAGGATCAGACTCAATAATGAATTCAGACTTTTTATATTCAAACATAAGATTTTTTATTTACAGAAGACATTCTATATTCACAGAGTGATTGCAGATAGAAGCAAGGAGAAAGAGTGTGCATCATCTTTTATACCAAGGAGGCGGGATTAGAAGTGGGGAGTGGTTAGTGAGGAATACATTAGGAAGGGGAGAATAAGTTAACTCTTGACATTCCATGGATATATATATCTTTCATTCAAGAATGAAGCATTTACACATGACACTGTTGTGATTTCATGTTGTGTATAATAATAATAATACTATTAATAACATTGAAAACTCACCATCAGTCTATCACAACAGGCAACTTTACATGCAACAGATTATATTCTAGGACAATATCTTTAACACCATCAAATAACATCTGCCTATCCCAGGTCCTTGGGAAGGACTTGATAGGCGGATAAAAATGCAAAATGAAAGCTAAACATCGGGCTGACTGTGCAACAAACTGTAATATGTGTAATATACTGTCTGACTCCCAGCAACTTTATGATGGAGCCCTTCTGAATTAGAAAGGAAAAATATAGCATCATCTTCTGAAAGGAGTCTTACAATAACCAGAATTATTGCAACTGAGGGGTTGACAAATTAAGGAATCAAGAACTACTTTGAACTACTTTCCTGTAAGATCTTTGCTGCTAATAGGAGAGCCAATTATCCAGTAGGCCTTCACCCTTTTAGCCTTCCAGAAGGCCATCAGGACCTGTTTTTTTACCCAATTGATGGGATGGAGTAATTGGAGCCTGTAAATGATTGTTGGGCATTCTAGGAGAATGATTGAAAAGCCAAATATCTATGAATATTCTCAATTATCCAGGTCATGGTTGTCCCAAAGGTGCTTTTTCAAAGACCACTGGACTTTCACTTTCTTAGTTTTTACCTTGAAAAAGTTTTTGCTTCTGAGGAATTTTTTTGGATGAGAAGTGAATTTTTTTCAAGGAAAAACCTGAGAAAGTCCAGTTGCCTTTTGAAAAGCACCTTTGGGATGACTGAGAAAGCAGTTTTTAATTTTTGTTTCGCTTTATGGTTTTGTTATTAGATGTTATATATCACCCAGAGTTGTACTCTTAGATGGGAAATCATACAAATATTTTAAATAACATGATTTTGAAAGTCTACCAAACATACGTTTCTAATGCTTTCCTTTTTGTGGGAATCTCCTTGTTATAGCCCTGCTTCTTGTCTTGCTGTTTCCTCTGTGGTCCCATGTTCTGTTAGATACTGTACCCCAGAAATCTACTTAGCAAGGTAACCAAAAAAGTGATAGTTGATGGACTTAAAAGCTACTGAAAGATGTAAGGGATCTACCAAAGTCTTTGAGGACATATTCTCCACTATCTATCCCTGCACAGGACACATAAAATTAGTTCTGAATTGGGATCCATTTTAATTGGGTTCCATTTTAATGGGAAGTGAATCACTTTCTATTAAGAGAGCTTGTAAATTAATTCTTGTAATAATCATTTGTATACTAGAATTTGAACAAAGAATGAATGTTATATGAAAACATTTAACTATTTCAAATAAAATACCTTGTTCCTTTTGGTAGAAAAATAGAATATTTCTGTTCATATGAAATATGCAGTATTTAATAACATATGTCATCCTGAAGATATCTGGAGACAAATATGCTTTCACGTTAGCACTTTAATAGTGCTAATACATTTCAAAGATTGGAATTTCAGATATTGATCCATATTTAATTTTTTAACAGGTCATTGATTTTATTCGGTAAAAATGTGCCATTTATTGAAAGAAGAAATGCCTGATAACAGTGAGCTTGATACAGGGACAGAGTTAATGAGTTCCTTCATCTTAATACCTTGTGGCTATTTTATGTAATTCACTAAAATGCAGTTTCCAGAGTGGAAAATATATCCCTCAGAAACAATGACAACTCAGATGTAGGAAGGATCATAAATATTTTACTATGGAAAATTCTTTATGGATTAGTAGTATATTTATTAATATCCTAGGTTTGCTACATATTCTAGAGTGTAAATATGTATAAGATTTCTTGTATTTAAATGCCTGTTCATGCCAGAAATATATATCCTTTGATATAAAGAAATAGAATAAGCTAAATAGTTTGGAGGGACAAACTATCTAGCCAAAGGTCCATGGAACACAAAACTGCTTATAACAATATGATTATAGGAAGCTAAAGTATAGGAATCACTAAGAGTAACTGAAGAACATTTGGCTTTGTATAACGCATGGTCTGGCATAACAAAGGATTATGCAATTATGCCAAAGTCTCTAATGACTCAAGCAAATGATTGACTGCTTTGAGTAATGTGGGAGAAGCCATAGAAAATCTGGAAAACAAAATTCTATGAATGCTGAGTGTGCAAACAGAAGCAGATGGGGCTCAGACATGACCCTCAGCTCGGTATGAGTGGGGTGCCTTGCCTGCTGGGGAGGAGGGGGGCCATTGGGATGGGGGAGGGGATCTCTGGGGTGTTAGAGAGCCGGAGAATTGTGGTTGTGACTGGGAGAGGTAGATATGGCGGGAGCCGAGGGGTAGGCTGCGCTCGGGGAACTAGGACTCGCTGTCTCAAAGCGATTACTTGTTCTGGCCCTCTGGTTCTGGTTCACTGGGCTCGCCTCATATACCTGGTGTCTTGGAATGTCAGGGCCCTGGCCTCAGGCTGCTGCTGTTTAATGCCAGATCTGCTGTTAACAAGGCCCCCCTCGTTAGGGACTTAATCCTGGAGGAGGGGGCTGACCTGGTATGCATAACTGAGACCTGGCTGGGCCAGGAGGTTTGTGTGTCCCTCTCAGAGATGTGCCCAGATGTTGCATCAGCTGCGACTCCAGGGAAGGGGTGGAGGATTGGCAGCTATTGTCTGGAAGAGTCTTTGCCCTCGCAGGATCCCTGCCCCTGAGATTGTTGGGTGTGAGTCTCTCCTCTTGAGGTTGGACTCAGGGGTTCAATTGGGCTTATTGCTGATGTACCTACCTCCCAGCTGCATTACAACAGCCCTGCCTGTGCTGCTAGAGGCGGTAGCTGGTCTGGCGGTGGAGTTCCCCAGGCTTATGGTACTGGGGGACTTCAATTTGCCATCACTTGGCGAATCTTCAGATGCGGCTCAGGAATTCATGGTTCCATGACAACCATGGACCTGACCCAAGTAGTTCAGGGTCCAACTCATAGGGGGGGACACACACTTGACCTGGTGTTTGTCTCGGGGCAGTGGAGATATGATCTGGAATTAAGGGGTATAGATGCTTCTCCCTTGTCGTGGTCAGATCATTTCCTGCTGAGGTTAGACTTCAGGACGCTACTCCTCCATCGCAGGGAGGCGGAACCGATTAAGTGGTTCCGCCCCAGGTGCCTAATGGACCCTGAAGGGTTCCAGAAGGAGCTTGGGGAGATACCTGACTCCCTTGTCCACAGTCCGGCTGAGTCCCTGGTGGCTGCCTGGAATAGGGCAGCATCTGGGGCACTGGACCAGATTGTGCCTTTGCAACCTCTTCATGGCGGTGGATCCAGGAAAGCTCCCTGGTTTACCGAGGAATTCCAGGAGATGAAGCGCCAGAAGAGAATCTAGAGCAATGCTGGAGGACCAGTAACTCCGAATCTGACCGAACACTCTTAAGAGTCTTTATTAGGACTTATTTAGTGGCAATACGGGTGGCAAAATATTCACATTTTTCTGCACTTATTGCATCTGCTGATTCATGCCCAGCCGCCCTATTTAGGGTGACTCGCTACCTCCTTAATGTAGGGGGAATGGAGGAGCCCTTTCAGGGTAGAGCTGAGGAGTTTGTGCAGTTTCTGTCAGATAAAGTCGCTCAGATTCGGATGGACCTGGACTCTGATTGGGCAATTCTGACCGAGATGATGGGGGCAGGTCTTAGTCCTAGTGTGTGGGATGAGTTTGAGCCGGTGACTCCTGAGGAAGTGGTCAAGGCTGTAGGAGCGATGAGTTCCTCCACTTGTTTGTTGGACCTGTGCCCCTCCTGGCTGGTTTTGGCCAGCAGGGAGATGACAGGAGGCAGGCTCCAGGCTTTAGTTAATGCGTCCTTCAGGGAAGAGGCCTTCCCGCAACCATTAAAGGAAGCAGTTGTAAGGCCTCTCCTCAAGAAGCCTTCCCTGGATCCAGCAGAATTAAAGAACTTTCATCCAGTCTCCAACCTACCCTTTGTGGGAAAGGTTGTAGAGAAAGTGGTGGCACTTCAGCTCCTGCGGTCATTGGAGGAAACAGATTATCTAGACCTTTTTCAGTCTGGCTTCAGGCCTGGCTACAGCACGGAAACTGCTTTGGTTACGCTGATGGATGATCTCTGGCGAGGCCGAGATGGGGGTCATTCCTCCATCTTGGTGCTACTTGACCTCTCAGCGGCTTTCAATACCATTGACCATGGTATCCTTTCGGGACGACTAAGGGAGTTGGGAGTGGGAGGCACCGTGTTACGGTGGTTCTACTCCTATCTCTCTGGCCGGTCACAGTCGGTGTTGGTAGGAGGACAGAGGTCGACCCCTAGGCCCCTCATTTGTGGGGTGCCTCAGGGCTTGGTCCTCTCTCCCCTCCCATTTAACATCTACATGAAGCCGCTGGGTGAAATCATCCAACACGGGCTGAGGTATCAGCAATACGCGGATGATACCCAGCTGTATATCTCTACCCCGCGTCAATTCAGTGATGCGGTGGATGTGATGTGCCGGTGCCTGGAGGCTGTGAGGGTCTGGATGGGAGTCAACAGGCTCAGACTTAACCCAGACAAGACCGAGTGGCTGTGGGTATTGCCTCCTAAAGACTATGTTGATTGTCCATCCTTGGTTCTGGGGGGGGGGAGAAATTGTCCCCCTCAGAACAGGCTCACAATTTGGGTGTCCTCCTAGACTCACAGCTAAGATTAGAGCAACATCTGACAGCTGTGGCTAGGAGGACCTTTGCACAGGTTCACCTGGTGCACCAATTGCAACCCTACTTGGATCAGGAGGCTCTCCTCACAGTCACTCATGCCCTTGTCACCTCACGGTTAGATTATTGCAACACGCTCTACATGGGGCTACCCTTGAAAAGTGTTTAGAAACTACAGTTGGTCCAGAACGCAGCCGCACGAGCTGCGTGGGTGCATCTAGGTACACCCACATTACACCAATTCTCCGCGAGCTGCACTGGCTCCCTATTGGTCTCCGGTCACAATTCAAGGTGTTGGTTATTACCTTTAAAGCCCTACATGGCTCAGGGCCAGGTTATCTTCAAGACCGCCTTCTGCCGCATAGCTCCCAGCGACCAGTAATATCCACAGAGTTTATTTTATTTATTTATTTATTTATTCGGCTTATATGCCGCCCTATCTCACAATGGACTCAGGGCGGCTCACAACAATAAAACACAAGCCACAATAAAAATAAAGACTAAAATCTAAAAAATTTAAAATTAACCCATTAAAACCCTTAAAACCCCATCATCAGACCAGGTCAAGGGATTTGAAAAGCCAGGTTTTTAATTCCCGGCGGAAGGTGCGAAGGTCGGGCGCTAGTTGGAGCTCCAAGGGGAGTTGATTCCAGAGGGTGGGCGCCCCAACCGAGAAGGATCTACTCCTGGGGGCCGCCAGCCGCCACTGTCTAGCTGACGGCACCCTGAGTAAGCCCTCTCTATGGGCGCAAACCGGGAGATGGGATGTTGTTGCTGGCTGTAGGTGGTCGGCCAAATATCCTGGTCCTAAGCCATGTAGGGCTTTATAGGTCAACACCAGCACCTTGAATCTCACCCGGAGGGCAACCGGTAGCCAATGCAAACTGCGCAGGAGGGGTGTAACATGGGAGTATCGGGATTCTCCCATCACAACCCGCGCAGCTGCATTTTGCACCAGCTGAAGCCTCCGAGTGGTCCTCAAGGGCAGCCCCATGTAGAGAGCGTTGCAGTAGTCAATCCGTGAGGTGACCAGCACATGAGTAACTGTGTGTAGGGCATCTCGGTCCAAGTAGGGACGCAACTGGTGCACCAGACGTATCTGGGCAAATGCCCCCCTGGTCACGGTCGTTATCTGGTCTTCTAAACTCAACCGTGAATCCAGAAGGACGCCCAAGTTGCGCACCCTGTCTACAGGGGGAAAAACTTCACCCTATATAGTCAGCGATGGCACCTCTCCCCTGAACCGAGATGACGGTACCCACAGCCACTCTGTCTTGGTCAGGTTGAGTTGCAATTTGTTTATGCCCATCCAGACCCGTACCGCTTCCAGGCACTGGGCCATCACATCGAGGGCATCACTGGGTTGGTTCGGGCTGGAAATATAAAGCTGAGTATCATCAGCGTACTGATGATACCTCATCCCAAAGCCACGGATGATCTCCCCTAGCGGTTTCATATAGATGTTGAACAGGAGAGGTGAGAGAACCGACCCCTGAGGCACCCCACAGGTGAGGGGCCTCAAGGTCGATCTCTGCCCCCCCACTAACACTGCTTGCGTTCGACCCAAGAGGTAGGAGGAGAACCACCATAAAACAGTGCCTCCCATTCCCAATCTCTCGAGGCGACGCAGCAAGATACCGTGGTCGATGGTATCAAATGCTGCCGAAAGATCCAGAAGGACCAGAACAGAGGAAAAACCTCTGTCTCGGGCCCTCCAGAGATCATCCACCAGTGCTGTACCCGGGCCTGAAACCCGATTGGCACGGGTCGAGGTAATCAGCTTCATCCAGGACCAGCGGGAGCTGACGTGCAACCACATTCTCAACAACCTTCGCTAAAAAGTGAAGGTTGGAGACTGGACAAAAATGATTTAATACAGCTGGGTCCAAGGCCAGCTTCTTGAGGAGGGGCCTCACCACTGCCTCCTTCAAGGCAGTCAGGAAGTTTCCCTCCCTCAAAGAAGCCGCTATCACCGCCTGGATCCAGCCTCGTGTCACCTCCCGGGCCGAATAAACCAGCCAGGAGGGACATGGGTCCAACACACAGGTTGTCGCACTCAGCTTCCCCATGATCCTGTCCACTTCCTCTGGGGTAACAGAATCGAACTCTTCCCAAAACACAGGACCCGCTGTCTCACCCCCGTCTGACTCTGTCCAGTCAGAGTCCAAGCCGTCCTGAATCCGAGCAATTTTGTCCGACAGGTGCTGACCAAACTCCTCGGCTCGTCCCTGTAAAGGATCTTCCCTCATCCTCTGATTTAAGAGGGAGCGGGACACCCTGAACAGGGCAGCCGGGCGATTCTCTGCGGACGCGATGACATCGGTGAAGTAGCGGCGCTTTGCCGCCACCAGCTCCACCAGGTAGGCCCGTGTGGCCAACCTTAATTGAAATCGGTCGGATTCGGAACAGCCCGCTCTCCAACAGCTCTCTAGGCCTCGTCTACGCTGCTTCATCTCCCGGAGCTCCTCGGTTAACCAGGGAGCCGGCCGGGATCTGCGACGAGTCAGAGGACGCAAAGGAACAACCCGGTCAAGAGCCCCGGTAGCAGCCTCTTCCCAGGCCTCCACCAGGGTCATGACCGGGACGTGGGAGAGAGAGAGAGGTATCATCCCAAGCTCCTTCTGGAACCTCTCAGGGTCCATCAGGCGCCTGGGGCAGAACCAGATGGTCAGGTCTGCCTCCCAGCGAGGAGGGGCGGTGTAATGGAAGCCTAGCTGAAGGAGATAATGGTCGGTCCATGACAGGGGATAAATAGTAGGAGATCCCCCACCAAACTCATCTCGCCACTGCTCCGAGACAAAAACCAGATTGGGTGTGCCCCTGCCCCATGAGTCGGGCCCTGGATAATCTGGGTCAGGTCCATAGCTGCCATGGAGCCATGAACTCCTGAGCCACACCCGACGCCACACCCAGGGATGGCAGATTGAAGTCCCCCAGAACAATAAGTCTGGGAAATTCCACCACCAGCCCCGAGAAGGCGTCGAGCAGCCCGGGCAGGGCAGTTGATATGCAGCTGGGAGACAGGTACACAATCAACAAGCCCAACTGACCATACTGGCCCCACCTCATGAGGAGGGCCTCACACCCGTCAATTTTAGGAGCAGTGACCTCCCACGGACTAAGGACCTCCCTAATAACCACTGCCACCCCCCCCTCCCCTCCCCTGGGCTCTTGGCTGGTGCATCACCCGGAAACCTGGTGGGCACAATTCAGTCAGAGGGACACCCCCCTCTGAGCCCCACCAGGTTTCCGTAATGCATGCCAGGTCTGCGGTTTCCTCCTCAATCAACTCATGAATGAGGGGAGCTTTATTGACCACAAACCTAGCATTAAAATAGACCAGCCTAAGCCCGGGGGCCCAATCCCTCAAACCCCCAGGAGGTCGGATAGAACTTGGAGGGTCAGAGCGCACCACTACTCGAAGATAGCGGGGGCGGGCTCCCAAAGTCCGATACGGCCCTCCGTTCCTCCACCTACAGCCATTTCCCATCACAACCGGTATCTGAAATCCCACCCTCGCCCTTGGTGCACCGAAAAGACCCCACACCACATCAGAACCCCCGCCGACTCTCCATAACCTGGTCTGGCTATGACCCGGCAGGGGCCCCCCAACCACCGACCGGATATCAAAACCCACCCCCCTCCCCAAATCCCTTAAAAATCTAGCTAAAAAACAATATAATGACCCCTTACTAAAACCTTTAAAACCCTCATGCCATCTCTCGGGGTCCCAGGACCCGTCATTAAGGAAGATCTTTGCCAAGCCAGCAGGCCATTCCAAGGAAAGGGGGGCATCCCTCAGAGCAACCAAGTCCGCTCTTGCGTATGTTCATACTACCATCCCTGAACCTCAAGACACGGGGATTGTCAATGAAGAGTGGAATATATCAAACTGGTCCATCCCAGGAGACAGGAACCACCATTCCAGGGTGACCTCTCACGACACTCCTGAATGATAGGGGGTGTTAATCCTCGCCATCCTCTCACCACAGCGGGTTCCTGAGTCCAAATGGGGTCACCCGAAGTGGGAACCTTCAGTCATTGTTGCCCTCTCACGACAACATGACCCGGTTCCGATAGTAAAACAAAGTCCACAGCCACCCTCTCACGGCGGCGGCGGGCTTCTCCTCCAGAGCTGACCAGTCCAGGGCTGCAGTAGAAAAGTCCGGGCATATAGATGGTTCATTCCAAGCCATGCGGGTGTGCGGGTATGGTGGAGATATATCCCAGGACAGAGATACTGGGGATAACAAATCCAGATCCAGGCAAACCTTCAGTCGCCCAAGTCCACCATCACACCATGACCAGCACAGCCGGTACAGGTCCTCTGACATGTCAACAGGGTGATGACAATGGGGGGGAGGGGGGAATAAGCCAGCAAGCCCAAAACCACAAGGTCCAGGCGCTGGCTCCACCCCCTCCCCAATCGGTCCAACAAGCCAAGATCTCAACTTTCGGTGCCGATGATGGTAAGAAAAAAAGGGGGGAGGGGAGGGCAGCTGTAAAACAATCAAGCAAGGCCCCCGATGTGTAGGAAGTCCAGGTGCTCCCAATTCGAGTCAGCCAGGCAACTCTCACCCGCCTAGCCGCTCCAGTGGGAGAGCCACGGTTAACACATCGCAGGCGGGGCTCCTGCCCATCTACCCACTCGCCAGATCCAGCAACGAAGTCCGAACTCTCCAGGCCGCCCAACCTCACCAGCCTGGGTCCGAACTCCATGGGGAAGCCGCTGCCTCACCACCGACGCTTCCTCCGCTGTCACCCCGTCTCATTCGCCGGCAAGCCCCCTCCGCTCAGGACTGTCTTAGCCGGCAAGCCTCCTTCCGCTCACCGGGAGGTCTCCCCTGCACGCCCAAGCACCCAGCTGGCCCACGGCGAAAAAAACCGCCGCGATACTCCAACCGCCGCTCGGGCAATCTCAGCACTGAGCAGGCTCTAACGGACCCGCCCTGCAGCCTCTGAAGGTCTGACCGAGGCCCCCGGACTCTCCAGATCTTCCTAAGCAGCCCATACTGGGGTCGAAGTCAGAAGACCCCAGGAAACCACCATCTTCGCCAGGACGCTCCCCCAGCCTTCACGGAGCTTAGCAAGGTGCGGCGGCCATCTTGAGTTGGTCTCCTCTGGGTCCCATCAGCTAAACAATGCCAGCTGGTGGGCCTCCGGAGGAGGGCCTTCTCTGTGGCTGCCCCAGCTCTTTGGAACCAGTTACCTCCTGAGGTCTGGACATCCCCACTCTATTGGCCTTCCAAAAAGCGGTGAAGACCTGGCTTTTCCAGCAGGCCTGGGGCCGTTGAGCTCGTTCTTGTGATCTGGCGAGATCCAGCCATGAATGGTGTGAATGAGTTTTTAATGTTTTTAATGTTTTTAATTTTTAAATGTTTTTTATAATGATTTTTTAAATGTATTGTGAGCCGCCCTGAGTCTTCAGAGAGGGGCAGCATATAAATTGAATTAATTAAATTAAATTAAATTATTAAATTAAATTAAATTAAATTAAATTAAATATTTAATTTAATAATTTAATTTAATTTAATTTAATTTAATTTAATTTAATTTAATTTAATTTAATTATTTAATTTAATTTAATTTAATTTAATTTAATTTAATTTAATTTAATTTAATTTAATAATTTAATTTTCCGGGAGAAGGAGGATGGGTCCTTTTGCTTGGTGGTTGACTACAAAAGGGGAGAATTTTCACCAAACTGGACTTACGGGAGGTTTATTATAGAGTTCAGATTAAGGAAGGGGATGAATGGAAAATGGCTTTTAACTGCCCGCTGGGATGTTTCCAGTTTCAGGTGCTCCCTTTCGGACTGCAAGGAGCCCCTGCTGTATTCATGCAATTAATTAACGAAGTGCTGCATGAACACCTGTACAAGGGAGTGCTGGTCTACTTGGATGACATTCTTATCTACACCGAGAACATGGATGACCATGTAAAGTTGGTGAGGACTATCCTGAAAAAATTTAGGGCTGTTGAACTGTATGCCAAGCTATCAAAGTGCAAATTCCACCAAGACAAAATTGACTATCTGGGGTACTGCATCTCACATGAGGGAATAGAGATGGATCCGGAAAAGGTCCGGGCAGTTTTGGAATGGGCCCCACCACACACCCGCAAACAACTACAGAGTTTCCTGGGATTTGCTAACTTCTATAGACAGTTCATCCCCTCGTTCGCCAAAATCGCATTACCAATTACAAATCTACTGAAAACAAAAGGAGAAATGAAACCAAAGCCCTCCCGGCCTCTTGCATGGACTATGGACTGTCAGGCGGCATTTGAGAAACTAAAATGTCTGTTTGCTGCTGAACCAGTCCTTAAACACCCTGACATGGAAGCCCCTTTTGTTGTACAGGCTGACGCCAGCAACGTAACCGTAGGGGCAGTGTTACTACAAGCGAATGCAGAAGGAAAGCTGCAACCCTGTGCCTATACCTCTCGTAAGTTAACGGAGACCAAGAGGAAATGGGCCATATGGGAGAAGGAGGCTTTTTCGGTTCATTGGGCACTGTTAACATGGAGACCATTCCTTGAAGGAGCTAAGCACCCGTTTGAGGTGTGGACTGAACACAAAAACTTAGAAGCTTTAAAAACGCCACGTAAACTGTTCCCAAAGCAAGTCCGCTGGGCTCAACACTTCAAACAATTTAATTTTTCCCTGGAGGGAAGAACTTCATGGCAGATGCCATTTCTAGACTGCCACAATACAATAATGTTAGAGAGGAGGTGATTCGGCTGATCATCCCCTCAATATAACTGGCGGCAGCAGTAGTTACTAGAGCCCAGGCGAAAGCAGATCCAACTTTGTCAGACGACCTGACTAAGCAGCTACGAGAAGCTCTAAAGACCAACGAGTGGTTTCTTGCCCATTCAAATGAGTGTACACTTTGAGAAGGACTTGCTTGGGTGGGAGCCAAGCTGTATGTTCCCACCAGTCTGAGAGTGACAGTTTTACAGCACGCCCATGATGCCAAAGTTGCCGGGCATTTTGGATATGTGAAAACATTACATTTAGTTAAGCGGCAGTTCTGGTGGCCTGCACTCAAGAAGGACATAGCGGCATATGTGGCCAGCTGTCCCATGTGTGCTTCAGCCAAGAGACCTCCTGGAAAACCACCCGGACTGCTTCAGAGTGTTGCCAGACCGGGTGCCCCATGGAAGGAAATTTCCATGGATTTTATTGTAGAATTGCCCGAAAGTGGGGGGAACACAGTTATTTGGGTAGTTACTGATTTGTTTTCTAAACAAGTGCATTTCATCCCATGTCCCAAGATCCCTTCTGCAAAAACACTTGCAAAAATGTTTGTCCAACATGTATACAGATTACATGGAGCTCCAGAGCAGATAATCCCGGACAGATGAGTTCAGTTCACCTCCCACTTTTGGAAAAAATTCCTAGGGTTGTTAGGCTCCGCCCAAGGGTTAAACTCCACCCACCACCCTCAGACCAATGGGGCTTGTGAGAGAACTAATTCTGTGTTAGAACAATACCTGAGATGTTACATAAACTATCAACAAGATAACTGGGCAGATTTGCTGCCGTTTGCAGAGGTTGCCTATAATAACTCTATACATAGCAGTACTGGATTTACTCCCTTTAAAGTAGCTTCCGGCCAAGATTTTGTACCCATTCCGGAGTTGCCTCAGGAAAATCCACAAATCCACTCCTTGATTGATTGGATCGAACAGTTACATGGCACTTGGTCAGTAACTCGCAAGGCACTGGATGAAGCACATCGGGCTCATAAAGCCCAAGCTGATAAAAAGAGGGCTCAAGCACAAAGTTATAAAGTTCGTGATATGGTTTACCTTTCCACCAAATACTTGCAAACTACCCAAAAGTAAAAAAAGCTTGGACCCAAGTATGTGGGTCCTTTTCCGGTAGTTCGGATCATTAACCCAGTCACAGTACAATTTGAGTTACCAAAAAATTTGTGGTGAATTCATCCGGTGTTTCATGTCAGTTTGCTAAAACCGGAGCATTCGTCCCCTTTACGTCCCCTTTACGTCCAGACCAAGAACCTCCTCCTGTCCCCATACTAATTGAAGGGGAACAGCATTTTGAGGTCAAGGAAAACTTAGACTCTAGAAAGCATCGGGGTAAGGTGCAGTATTTGGTGGCCTGGAAACATTTCCCATTATCTAAGGCTGAATGGGTGAATAAACAAGATGTTCGAGCTCCAAAGAAAGTACAATTGTTTCACTCCAAATATCCTGATAAACCTTAATCTGATGTTATGTCATGCTTTATTTCTGTGATCTGTTTTATGTCATTTTGGTTTCTTGTAGGAATAATGTCTCTTCTGTAGGAGGGCCGAATGTCAGCTCCGCTCTTTCATTGCTTACTTGCTCGGCTGCCATGAAACGGGGGGAGGGGGGAGCTATTGGAATTCTTGGGAGGGGGAAGCGAGCTGGAGGAGAAGGAAAGTGAAACTTTGCTGCAGCGTTTTATTTGAAGTTGATAACGTCTCAAGGTCAATGGTCGTGGTATAGCAAGAGGATGACACTGCCAGATATTGGCACCCACATGACCCCTGGAGAACCTGTGGATTGGATTATTTACGCTGGACAGTTGGGGCAGATGCTTTCTATATGTGATTTTCGCACCTTTGTTTCAGATCTTGCTTTGATTTGGTTGCAATCAGTTTTCACTCAGTAAAAGAACCTTTCTCTATGAAAATGGAGTCAGGGTTTTTCTTTTTTGAGTACTGAAAGGAGGCATGCTTGACACATTTATTAAGTGAGTTTTGTCCCATTTTATGACTTTTCTCATCAAATCCTGAGTCCCGCAGGAGAAGGGCGGTATAGAAATATAATAAAATAAATAAATAAATAAATAAATTTGTTAAGTGAATCACTGTAGTTCTTAAATTAGTAACATGGTTGTTAAGTGAATCTGGTTTCCCATTGACTTTGCTTGTTAGAATATGAGTCAGGACACTACAACCATCATAAATGTGAGTCAGTTGTTAAGCATCGCATCCAAATGTAAATCACAACTGCAGTGATTCACTTAACAGCTGTGGTAAGAATGGTCATAAAATGAGGCAAAACTGATTTAACAACTATCTCACCTAACAACAGAAATTTTGGGTTTAATTGTGATCATGTCAAGGGCTACCTGTATTCTAAACTGGGTTTCATGCCATCACTTTTTTCTGTCCAATCAAATCAGCAATTATCCAATATTACAAAATACTTCGTTATTATATCAAGGATATATGCAGACTATATTAAAATTCCATTTTATTAGTTTGCTTGTTTTATTGGTGCTGCTTCATTAAATGATTTAAGGAAGCTTACACAATACAATATAATAAAATATAAAAATAATACAATAAAAATATAATTAATCCAATCAATACACAATAAATATCCAATATTTAAAATACCGTATTTTTTGGAGTATAACACGCACTCACCCCTAAAAGGGGGTGAAAATTTAGGTGTGTCTTATACACTGAATGTAGCCCCGCCCACCCACTGGCCCCCACCCTTTGGCCTCTGCCTTGCAGCAGTTACCTCCTTGCAAGCAAACAGCAAGAAAAAACAGCTCCTTTCAGCTTCAGCACAGGCTAATTAGCATAAATTGATTGGAACTGCCTCTCGACTCTCAGCTGATTTGCTCTCAGCTGTTTTGCGCAGGGCTCTGCTGCTTGCTGCAAAGAGGTAAATTGCTGGAACAGATTTTTTTTTTCCTTGTGCTAATCAAGCTATGCTGAAAACCAAAATGAAATTAAAGCAGGCTGTTTGCTGTTTGCTGCAACGAGGCAAAATTGCTCAGAGGCAGAGGGAGATTTCTTTTTCTTCTTTTCCTCACCAAAAAAGGTAGGTGTGTCTTATATTCCGAAAAATACGGTATATCTTTCTTTTCCTTTCCAGGAAATACTTAATGATAACGAATCCAATTTAACTTCCAGTCACCAGAGGAGATTTTCAGTTTAGCACAGTGGTTCTCAACCTTCCTAATGCCGCGACCCTTTAATACAGTTCCTCATGTTGTGGTGACCCCCAACCAGGGGTGGGTTCTAAAATTTTTTTACTACCGGTTCTGTGGGCGTGGCTTATTTTGTGGGCGTGGCTTGGAGGTCATGTGACTGGGTAGGCATGGCTAGCTGGTAATGTGACCGGATGGCCATGGCTATGTATATAGGGACTACTCAGAGGGCTGAAAAAAGTCATTTCTGACAGGTCCTCGCACTTTTGACTGGTCCTCACACTTATGACCATCCTCACATTTATGCCTGTGCAGCATTCTTAACAACCATGTCACTCATTTCACAACTGCTTCTCTTCAACATGGTGACAAGATAGGGCAAAAACATAAATTGTGAGGACAGTTGTAAGTTCGAGGACTGGTCAAAAGTGCGAGGACCAGTCAAAAATAACTTTTTCAGCCCTCTGAGTAGTCCATATGCATAAAAGGATACAGCAATAGAGAGGGATGAAGGAAGGGAAGGGAAATTAGAGTAGGAGTGAAGGTAAGAGAGGGAGGAAGAGAGGAGGAGAAGGAGAAAGAGGAAGTAGGGAGAAGAAGAAGAGGGGGGGAAGAGTAAGTAAGTAAGAAAGAAAAGACAGAGGTGGTAGGTTTGAGGAGAAAGATTGCTGTACAATAAAAAAGATGAAAGGGAAGAAAGCCAACCCCAAACAAATATTAAGATATTAAGATAAAGAATGAATTGTTAAACTTTAAAGAATAAAAGAGAACAAATAGGAATAAATAGCAATAATTAGAAACACACATACAAACATACAACGTATTTTCTTTGAACAGAGTATTTGGCCGGTTCACAAATTTAAACAGTTGTAGGAGGTTAGCAGCCACCCCTTTCCTACAAGAATGAAATATTTTGGGAAATATTAAAAAGGCAAAATATTATGTTTCCCTGGATGAGAAATGGAGAACCATATTTTACAGACAAAGCAGCTCCCACCTTCCTGCCCCCCACCCTTTGTTAATGGGCCAGAGGCAGAAAGTCAATCCTTTATCAAAGGATATTTGCAACACAATAGCAACAGAAACTAACACAATGGGCCCCATCAAGCCATGTGATCCTGTCCACCATTAAACCATCTTTCCAAGCAGTCTCCATGTTTCCAGTGTCTTTTTCCCCACTTGGAGCAGAACCCAGAAGGATATTTCTTCCAACACAGTATTTAGTCATTTCAATTAAATTTACAATTTCTATATTTCCTTTTTACCATATTTATTCCTCATCTATTTTTTAAAAAAACCAATATTATCCTTCATCCTCATCTCTAATCTTAATCAAATTCAATTTTCCCTTCTATTCTATATTATACCCCTTTGCATTGTCATCTATTTTTATATCCATCCTCACATTGGTTAATTATGTAATACAGTTATTTAATACAAATTCAACATTTTAATATAAATCAATTAATTATATAACTACCTTTTTTGTATATTAATCAATATGAACATGAATATTCCAATTATTTACATGCAATCCAATTTCTTACAAATCAATTATATTTACCAATAATAATAAACCAAATAATTTCCCCCATATATTCCTCCAAACCACAACTTAACCATTTCTGCTTTCAACACAATATGGAATTAATAGTATCTCAATTATTACAATTCCCTAGTTAAATAGAGCTTTTTTTCTTTTGTGTTTTAAAATCTTGAACCTCCTCTTGCCCTAAATTTCCCATTGTTTGCAGTTTTGCACCTACCTTTTTTGGTGAGGAAAAAGAAAAAGAAATCTCTCTGCCTCATTTTGTCACGTTGCAGCTAAGACCCTGCTTTCGCTTTCTCTTTTCAGCATAGCTAGGGGGAAAAAAACTTGCTCCAGGAATTTACTCTTTGCAGCTAGCTCTTTGAAGCCCCGCGGCAAGAATTTAAAGTTTTTTTCCCCTCTAGCCATCAGCTGGGACTCCGGAGGCAGCAATAGATTGGGTGGGGTAAGCGACCGGCGACCGGGTGATCCAACAGAGGCAGAGGGTGAGGGTGAGTGAAGGCGTGGGGGGGGGCGAGAGAGGGCTTTGGCGACCCCTGTGAAATGGCCATTCGACCCCCAAAGGGGTCGCGACCCCCAGGTTGAGAACCGCTGGTTTAGCATATACATGTAATTGTTTCTGCATAACAATATTAATAATAAATTATTATTATAATACAAACATTAAAATATCACACAATTGTTTTGGAGATTCCTTCAGTTTAAGGAGACTTTTTTAATATAAATAATAAATGTGACCATTTTACAAAAATCATATTTCTATTCAAAATTGATCCAGGAAAAACAGCTAACTGCATAACTGGACACCCGTCATTCCTATTACACATCAG
This sequence comes from Pituophis catenifer annectens, assembly GCF_029215685.1. NCBI lineage: Eukaryota > Metazoa > Chordata > Lepidosauria > Squamata > Colubridae > Pituophis > Pituophis catenifer. The sequence continues at coordinate 29,135,608 of NW_027256887.1, forward strand.
CTTTTCCCAAGATCCAAGTTATACATGTGGTTTTATTTTTAGGATGCAAACAAGAAACCTTTTTATTTTTTACCTCTGTGACATTCAAAAATTCTAATGCCATCAATCATAAATATACAACTTTGTTTTCATGAGACGGAGCTACCCCAAAGTAGAAGGAAGCAAAAGGGAAACAAAAACACTGAAAAGAATCCAACTATCAATTGCCATGCTTAATAACTGTAATATGATACACAATAACTGTAAATGAAAGTATACGTGGTATTGTAGGAAGTTAGCACCCACCCCTCTCCTAGAAGAAAGAAATATTTTAGGAAATATTAAAAAGGCAGAATATCATTAGGGCAGAGAACCGGTTGTTAAATTACTTGAATCCCACCACTGAATATACCCTTTTCTTTAGATAGAAATCATGATTTATGACCTTGCATTGTAACAACCAAGCAACATCCTACCTTCAAAACTGGGTAATAATTTTTTTATAAATTTTATTTGTACATTTTTCTTTAACATAGATGAGTGCTTAATAAACAGGGTATTGTCTGGGTCAATTTACTTATACATAATATCAATAATAGTAACAATATTTACTTGTACATATTTTTCCAACTTCTAATTTCTACCTTTATTGTCTAACCATTTGTAAAACAAATCCCACGTAAAAAAAAATTCTATATCTTCTTTATCCTTTATCTTTAATGTTAACCTATCCATTTCCTTATAGTCTAATATTTTTAAATTATGTCATCTGTAGGAATTTCCTCATTTTTCCAATATTGTGCAAATACAGTTCTTGCTGCTGTCAACACATGTTATATTAAATATACAACCCCTTTGTAAACTTGGTAAAATTGTTGGAAAAAACAGTAATTATAGAACTGAACTGCAAATCTGAATAAACAACTCTTTTTATAATGCTTTCTTTAAATAAAAAGATAAAGAACAACAGAAACTAAGTCTCTGCAGTAATATATTTGTCCTTCGGCAAATAGTGAGGGGTATCTGAAATAGGTACCATTGTTTGCATGTTTGCTTGTTAAAAGAACAGCAAGACACACAGAGGGACAAACATGTAAAATCATAAAGCATATGTTTAAAAATAAAAGCAACTTTGGGATCTTTTACAGATTTTGAATGAAACTATGTAATACTGTTAAAATATTAATAGCATAATAATCATTGGCATCAACAAAATCACCACCAGTCAATTGCAAAAGGCAGTTTTTCTTAGAACAGTTCACATACTGCAACAATAGCTTGAATACCATCAAACAACATCTACATATTCTAGATACTTGAGAAGAACTCAATAGTTAATAAAAGTACCAAATCAGTCTAAGTATCTATCTGACTATGCAACCAACCATGGTAATAATGAGAAGTTTAAAATACTTTGGGACTTTAGAATTTATAACAGACAAACATTCCAGATTTAACAACTGTCAATAAGAAAGGCAAAAAAGTATGGATAATGGATCTGGAAGTACCTGGGAACAGCAAAATAGAAGAGAAAGAACTGGAGAACATTATAAAATATAAAGACAGAAGTAGAATGACTGAAGCAAAGATAAACAAAGATAGTGCCAACACCAATAGCCACCTTGAATGCAATCCCAAAACATTTGGAGCACCAAATGAATTCCACTGACATTGACTGGAATTGACAAACTCACTAGAAGCCAACTGCAAAAATCAGCTTTATTGGTATAATTTGTATCTTGCAATTATACCTTTAACATCATCAAACAACAACATGTCTTTATCCCAGATTCTCAGGAAGAACTTGATAGTTGGATAAAAATCCTAGCAAGAGGGAATGGCTGGGATAAAAGGTTCTGGATGAGATTGCACTTCCTTGGACAGACCCAATGTGCAATTTGGGGATCCTCCTGGACTCACAACTCCTGCTTGAAGAGGTGTTGCATTGTCTTCAGGTGTTGTACCAATTGCATCCATACCTGGACTTGAACGCCCTGCTCACAGTAACTCACACCCTTATAACTTTAGTTTAGACTACTGTAACATGCTCTGCATGGGGCTGCCCCTGAAGACCATTTGAAAACTTCAATTGGTGCAGAACGCAGCTATATGGAGAGTAAATGGTGCCAAATACATGGCACACATAACTCTACTTCTGTATGAGCTACATTGGTTACCAGTGTATTTCTGGGTGCAATTCAACGTGCTAATGGATACCTTTAAAGCCCTACATGGCTCACAACTGGGGTACCTGGGGGATCACCTTTTTCCAAGTGTCTGTAACCATCATCCAATGAGAATGGGCATGCTGCAGAACCCATCAGAATTGGTTGGTGGGGATCAGAAGACAAGCTTTTTCTGCAGTGCCCCCTGCTCTATGGAACATCCTCCCTGCAGAGATTAGAATGGTCCCAAACCTGTTAGCCTTTCATAAGCCTAGAAATCTGGCTATATTCCTGTGCCTAAGGTGCTGAATGTGTTAAGGTCCCGTTTCCTGGCTGTATTGCTAACTGGCCAAGTATCTTGCTCCTATGCATATTTAATCTGGTGATTAAACATTAAATATTAAATTTTTAGTGATTTCATTGTTTTAATAGGTTTTTAGTATTTTAACTGTAATTTTCTTTTAATTACAAACCATCTAGAGTTGTTGACTGAAATGGACAACTATAGAAAATAAATAAATAAATAAATAAGCAAGCAAGCAAACCCTGGATGAACATCTGGGTGACTGTGCGACCAACCATAATAATAGTAATGGAATCTGATTTACAGAAATTTGCTGCAGTAGTAATAAATCATTGTAAAATCACAAACAGTAATGCAATTGAAATGCCAAATGGCCAAAGCATTGGGAACCATCAGGAGGAAGCCTAAATATATCTGGGCATTTTACAGTTGGATAACATCAAAGATGGACAGTTAAACATGTGATTAGTAAAGAATACAAAGAGTGAGAAAATTTATAAAAACAAAATTGAATGATGGAAACACCATTAAAGGCATCAATATCTGATGGGTGATACCAAGGAAGCAATACACTGAGGAGATTATTAACTGGATATAAGATGAACTGGACAGTTTGAAGAGAAAAACAAGAAACCTAATGACTATTCGCTATGCATTTCATTCCTATGTTAGATATTGATAGATTATATCTGCCTCACAGAAATAGAGGCAGAGGTTTATTTCAAATCAAACAAACTATAGAAGAAGAAAAGCATGCATTAGCTCAATATATAAAAGGCAGCCAAGAATATGCATTGATGCAAGTTAAAAAGTAGAACTTACTGAATGTGCAGGAAGCAAAACAATATCAAAATAATGTAATAAAATCAAGAACAGAATGCTGGTAAGGAGAAGCATTACATGGTCGTCTTCTTTACTTCCTCTTTCACCACTTCGGGTGTCAAGGGAGATACAAAGTTTTAGTTCTTGCGCTTCTTGGGGCCTCAACATTGTTATTTGTTGCTGCTATACATATCTCTGATGTTATCTTTCCATCTTCTTCTGGGTCTGCCTCATGCTTTTTGACCGTCTCCTCTTTTTATGTATGCCTTATATGGTATGAAATCCCCAAACATTCTCTCCAGATGGGCAAACCACTATCTGCTGTCTTGGTATGTAGTTTAATATTGGCTCTATTCCAATTCTTTCCCCTCATTCCTGACTTTATCCCTTCTAGTCATTCCAGCAGCCTTCCTCGGTCATCTCATTTCTATAGTAACTAACTTTAGTTTATGCTTTATTGTAACTGTCCATGTTTGGCACTGATAACATAAGGTGGGGATGAATATGCTTTGTATGAGATGCTTCTTTGTATTTATGTTATAGGAATGGGGCTAGCTGTCCCAATACGTAGCTTGCCTTATGGCATTGTGTGTTAATCTCTTTGTCCATTTTTCCATCTCCAGTAAATGTTCCTAAATATTGAAATTCTGATACTTGTTTCATGCTGTTCCCTCTATTATGTTTAAGATGTATTTTTCCAATTACTATTACTTTTTTTTCCTTTAATAATTTTCTTATTATTTGTTTTGCATTCTTGGTTCATAACATGAGAGATTGTTGAAGTTCTTTAGCTGTACTTTTTTTGCCTGATCATCTGCAAAGAATTGTTTTTTTATATTATTTTTATTCCTGGGCTTAGGTTTTATGCTTATGCTATCAATGTAGTTGATAAATAATCGTGGGGATTACATGATCAATTTCTGCAAAAGACTAAGAGGAATGTGAATAAATATAAAACTTGGTAATGGCTCATAACTGGAACATCAAAACAGAAACTGAAGTTTTGATTTTTATTTATTTTATTTTATTCCTTCAATTTCTATAACCTCACAAATCAACCATGTGAATCTGGGCCACTTATAATTCTAAAATTATAATACAATTAAATAAAACAGTGAGAAACCAGAAAACAAATAAACATACACACATACATACATACATTTTGGCAGCTCAAGAACAAGCTATTCAAAGTAATGTAACCTAGGCCAGAATTGAAAAAAATGTCAAGTGACTCAAAGTGCAGAATGTGTAAAGAAGCAGAAGAAACAGTAGATCCTATATTCAACTTGTCTTACAAGATTGCATTAAATGATTACAAACAATGACATAACATAGTAGTGAAAATTATTCACTAGAATATCTGTAAAAGTTATCGTTTGCCAGTAATGAAAAGTCAGTGGTAAAGTAGTTGAAAATGAGCAAATTAAAATATTGAGGATTTCTAAATAAAAACTGATCAGATTTAACTGTGGTTGCGCAGAAGGTGTGGATAATTTATGTGGCAATATCAGAGGATAGTAGAATAGGAGACAAGAATAGGATAGAGGAAGTAGAATAGAAGACAAATAATTGAAGATCACAAAGTATCAAGATTTGAAAATTGAAATTGAAAGATTATGGCATAAACTAAACATTAATATTGTGCTCCTAGTGATTATTGGCACATTGAGTACTATACCAAAAAAACTTGGATGACACCTAGACAATTTGCCCATTGACAAAATTTCCATTTGTCAATTATTCAAGCAGCCACACTGCTTGAATCTGACATACACTATACCAATCCTTTATGTTATGTTAGGGAGTTTCTTGGGAAGAAGTTGATAGCTAACACCAGCTAAAGAATTGACAGCTATAATTTCACATTTTTTCTGTATAATGATAATATCAGAATAATAGTCTAAACATTTGCCTGACTGTGTGATGAACCATAATAATATCCATGAAAGCTCCTTGTTTCATTATGTTCGGCCTTTTGCTTAAGATCAAGTATAGTTCTATAAAATAATAACTTTTCTGTTTTCTATTTAGTATCACTAAATAAACTGTCTTCAACAGTTTTACCTTTTTAATTTATGGTTTTATAAATTAAAATCAGGACATAGGCTTTTTCATAGATGAGAGGGATGAGAGGGACACAACTGTATACAATTTATTAATATTTATTAATATTTATTGTACTACCTTTTTTCAATTTATTTTGTAATACTGATTTTTATAATTTAGAGATCTTTTGTAACAGCCAGTATACAAATATTGTAATCCATAAAAAACAAGAATATGGGATTTCTTTAGAAGTCTTCTGTTATAGCGCGGGAATAACGAGAGGCACAAGCAAGCTAGTGACAACAGCTCTTTAATTCAGGGTGAGACTTCAGCAAAAAACCACAGGCAACAGCCCTCCTTATATACAATTCTAACCTTATATACAGTTAACCAATCACGAACCTTCTACCATTCAAATCTCCCGCACAAAATAGATACATACATAACACCCCTCTATTCCCAGAAGGCACTTATTCTATCTATTTACATATTTACATACAAAATCACGCAGGTGACCAGGGCGTGATTTCACTCTGGTTGACCTGCGCAGTCCAGTTGTTGGTGAGGCGTCGAGCCGGTCAGAGGGACCTCCCGTCTCTCCTGGCTCCGCCAATGGAACCTCCTGGATTTCCCCAGAGGCGTGGTCATTCCCTGCTAGGAGTGTCGACTCGTTGGGGCGGCGCTGGAGCCCTAGTTTACCAGATAAGTAATCCGGTTTACTTGGGCTTGAGATAGCTGTTTTGGAAAAACTTTGGAAGTCAGGTTCAACAATATTTGGATTTTCATGGGTTTCACAATCTAGACGCCTTCGCAATTGATCTATGTACCTTCTCCAGATTTTGCCTTGCCCTACGTCTACAGTGTAAGATTTCGGACCGGTGATTCCCACAATAGTTCCCCCTATCCATAGTGGACCGCTAGCATAATTCCTTGCGAATACTGGGGTCCCTATTTGAAATTGCCTTACTCCTATTTCTTCCCCCTTGAAGTTATCTTGGGAATAGTTTGGATGTAGACGGTCAAGAGTACATCTAAGTTTCCGACCCATTAAGAGTTCTGCTGGACTGCACCCTGTGGCCGTGCACAGGGTGGCATGTTGTATTGTTAAGAATTGATCTATTCTGGCTTGCCAGTCACCCGCATCAAGTCGGGAGAGAGCTTCTTTAGTTGTTCTTACAAATCTCTCCGCAAGGCCATTAGAAGCCGGATGAAACGGAGCTGACAGTGCGTGCCTTATTCCTAACTCGGCCAGGTAGCTTTCAAACTGTGTTGCCATGAATTGGAGCCCGTTGTCTGATACCAGGGTATCTGGTAACCCGTGGGTTGCAAATAGCTTCCTAAGAACCTTGATTACCGCCTCGGAAGTGGTTGACAGCATTAGGACTATTTCCAACCATTTGGAAAAAGTGTCAACAATTATTACAAAATTCTGCCCCTGGAATGGCCCTGCGAAGTCTATATGAATCCTCCCCCATGGTCCCTTAGGCTTCTCCCACTCTCTGATGGGAGCTATAGGGGGATCCGGTCGGGACTCCTGGCAAGGCCTTCATTTTCCAACCCATTCTGTGACGTCCTGATCAAGTTGAGGCCACCACACATAACTACGCGCCAGTCCCTTCATCCTGACTATACCAGGGTGCCCCTCATGTAGCAGTTCTAAAACCCGATGCCTCAACCGTGAGGGAATGACCACCCTATCGCCCCACAATAAACAACCACCAAGCATAGACAATTCGTTTTTCTTGGCAAAAAATACTTGAAACTCCCCACTGTCCACCTTAGTTGGCCACCCTCTCATGACCCAGCCCATAACAGTTCGAATAACATTGTCCTTGGTAGATGCCCTTGCCACCTCGCCAGACGAGAAAGACCCCAGAGACATGACATTGAGCAACAAGACAGGGGCTTCCGGCGTCGGGTTTTCCAACAAGTCAGGCAAAGGGCATCGGCTAAGGGTATCAGCATGGCCCAGAGTTCGGCCCAGTCAGTGGATTAGTCGGTACGAATAAGCGGCCAGGAAAATAGACTACCTGGTCATCCGGGGGGAAAGAGCGGTCAGGGTTGGTTTGTCGCCAGCCAAAAGTCCCAACAATGGCTGATGGTCCGTTATTAGTTCAAAAGTCCGGCCAAACAAGTATTCATGAAATTTTTTGACCCCCGCTACAGCCGCTAAGGCTTCCCTGTCCAGCTGGCTGTAATTTCGTTCTGCACTGGACAGGGTGCGAGAGTAATAAGCAATGGGCGCCTCTAACCCATTTGGTAGTCTATGGCTTAATACAGCGCCCACTCCAAAAGGGGACGCATCGCAGACCAGAATAAGCGGCAATTCCGAATTGGATTGGATTAGAAAACTGTCTTCTGACAAAAGTTTTTTGACAGCTTTAAACGCGGCCGCTTCAGCCTTGCCCCAAACCCAAGGAACGTTTTTTCCTAACAATCTGTGCAACGGCTCAGCAATGGTAGCCTTGTTCCTTAAGGAACATTGTATAAAAGTTCAGAAGTCCCAGAAATGCCTGTAGTTCGGCATTCGATTTTGGTGTGGGGCATTTTGGATTGCCCTTACTTTGCTCTCTGTGGGGTGTATGCCCGAGCCGTCAATTCGGTAGCCCAGAAATTCTACAGATGGTACTGCAATTTTACATTTAGCCTTTTTGATTTTCAGTCCCGCTTCTCTAAATTTGGTGAGCACTTGCCTAACTCTTTCTCCAAGCTGCGCCTCATTCTGAGCACTAATGAGGACATCATCAAAGTAGGGTACTACTCTGGGAAGTCCTTGTAATAGGCGCTCCATGGTGCTTTGGAAAAGCCCTGGTGCAATGCTAACCCCAAACTGTAGTCTAGTGCATTTGAACGCACCTCTGTGTGTTACTATAGTCTGAGATTCTGCCTTAGCATCATCAACCGGTGTTGTGGCCCCGCCCTCTGAGCCTGTCCCATCGGAGGAAGAAAGCTCCGAGCATGAGGAAGAGGAGTCAGCCAGGCCTCCCTCTCCAGGCCCCTCCCCTCTGGCATTGTCTCAAGTGCCGGTCGAGGGAGAGGAGACAGCTGATTCGAATCAAAGTGATAATGAAACATCATTCCTGGACGCACGCCTCCGAAGGCGTGATAAACGTTTGCAGCAGCTTAGGAGGCATGCTAGGGATTAGAACTGAGTCACTGGACCACACCCCAGAGACTATATAATAGAGGGTAGTGGTCAAAGGATCCTTGTGACGAACAAAGTAAACCTTGACAGTCACTAAAGCCTCGTCCGGAACTGCTGGGAGGAATATTATTTCTGTTTGGACTTTCTTGAACGTTCATACCTTATCTGTCTGTTTGTGAAAATAAAGTCCCTTGGCAGACGGTGTATCTATCGCTGCCAAGAGGGAGATAAGAACTGGGTGCATTCCAAAGTGTTTCCTTAACCCTCGGCTGGCTGTGTTGTGTGTGTGTGGGGAAGGGGACAGATCAACCGGCAGCTGCTGGTATGCCTGCGCAAGGTCTAATTTAGCAAATATCTTGCCAGGGCCCAGGGAATGAAGCAAATGGTGGACGATCGGGACTGGGTACGCGCTCTGTTGGAGCGCCTTATTGATCCATCCGCCTTGACTGGCGTGACTATTGGGGTCTCCCACTTTGCGTGATCTACTGGGACCAGCACCCCTTGTTTAATTAGTTTGTCAAGCTCTGCGTCTATTTTTGGTTTTAAGGCAAATGGTACTCGTCTTGCCTTTAACCTAATCTGGGTTACATTAGGGTCTAAGTTGAAAGAAATAGGGGTCCCCACGTACTTGCCTAGCGTCTCTCCAAAAACGTCTTGGAACTCGTGCAGGAGGCTGTCCTTTAGAGAGGGTCCGTTGAGACTGTGGACACCCGTGAAGCCCATGCCGAGGGCTCGGAACCAACCTAGGCCCAGGAGGCTTGGTAGCGGCTTGCTGACGATCGTCAGGGAAAGCTTCTTTCGGAATTTGCTGTAGGTGACCCAGAACATGCCCACGCCTTCCACAGGAACTTGGTTTCCTTGGTAGTCGAGGAGGCGAACTCATTGCCATGATAGCTGGTTTCTCTGGAACTTCGGTAGAAGTGACTTAAGCGTTGTCCAGGACATGATTGACAGGACAGACCCGGTATCGATCTCCATATCGCATGGTCTCCCTTCAATCTCTACTCTGGTGTAGACTTTTTCCTCTACAGACGTGCTGGCTTGGCCAATTCTCGTGCTGTAAGCGTCTCACCTTTGATTTTCGCGCCGTTTTCTCTTGCCGCCATCTTTGGTTGGCTGAGTTGAACGTGTCGGTTCTGATTGGTCGTTGTGGTCACGTGATTTGTTATTTCTAGGGAATTTAGCTCTACAGACCCTAGCCAAATAGCCATTTTTTTCACATTGCCTGCAAACGGCGTCTCGATATTTACAGTACTGTTTCTCGTGAGCTCCACCACAGCTCGCCTTTCTTTTTGTCAGTGTGGAAAATGTCCTCATCTGACTCTTCTTCTGTACTGGTCCGCACTTCCTCTCGGTGAACAGGAATTGACTTTGGGGCATCTTTACCCGACTGTGGATGTTGTAGCGCTTCGGCAGCCTTAGTGGACGCTTCGTGTGCTCTTGCTTCGTCAAGTGCGCCGGCTAATGTCAAATCTGGCTTTGCGAGTAGACGCCTCTGTAAACGCGTATCTCTAACGCCACAAATCAGTTGTTCCAGGAGTGCGTCTTCAAGATCCCAGTAGTTGCAATGTGTTGCGGCTTTTCGAAGGTTAGCCATGTATGCGCTGACCGGTTCTCCTTCTTTTTGTACTCCTTGCCGTAACTCGTAATGTTGTACAAACTTCGAAGGAATGGGAGCATAGTGGGCTCTCAGATTTGCTTGCAGCACGTCCCAGGAGACCGTCTGAACCGGTGTAGGCTCGCAGAGAGATTCGGCCATCTCAAAAACTTCTGGCCCGCAGTGGCTCAGGAAGAGAGCTCTTTTCTGATTTGCCGAGAGGCCCTGCATCTCACTTGCTTCCAGGGAACATTCGAACCTGGTTAGATATGACCCCCATTTTTCTCGGGTCGGGTCGAAGGGTTTTGGCGGAACGTAGGCAGACATCGCAGTACATCTTCGCAATCCGCTCGTCACCCTGGCTGAAACTCAAAGCTCTTTTTGTTTTGCTTCTTGTGGCCTCATCCCACCTTCGTTGCCAATGTTATAGTGCGGGAATAACGAGAGGCACAAGCAAGCTAGTGACAACAGCTCTTTAATTCAGGGTGAGACTTCAGCAAAAAAACACAGGCAACAGCCCTCCTTATATACAGTTCTAAAATAACCGTTAACCAATCACAAACCTTCTACCATTCAAATCTCCCGCACAAAATAGATACATATATAACATCTTCTATGTATTCAGATAAGGCTTTGGAATTTTAAGCAAAGGAACTTGTCTTTGTCCTTTGATGATTTATTTGTGTTGCTTTGTCTTCACATTTGTGTAACCTGAATTGTCTTTAATTTTGCTATCATTACTGTATTCATTTTGAGAAAGACTACTAAAAACAACAACTAATTAAAGGAAGAGCAGTTTATGGAGTGTAAGGGATAAGGGACAGTGGTGGGATTCAGCCAGTTCGCACCACTTCGGGAGAACCGGTTGTTAACTTTCTGAGCAGTTTGGCAAACTGGTCGTTGGAAGAAATCATTAGGGTAGAGAACCGGTTGTTAAATTATTTGAATCCCACCACTGGATAAGGATTAATTTAAAGGGATAAAATTAATTTAAAAGAAGTTGGTACCTCTTGCTCAAATCAGTGCAGCTGATACTGAGTGAACACCAGTATTGTGGTATAAATACCTACTGTAAACAGCATCACTTTATATAGCAAAAAAGGATACAAGGGTCCACTCTCTTGCTTTTCTTTGTCAGTTGCCAACCTTGCAAAACCATATGCCTCCAGTTCAGAAAGAATCCTGTCACAATGTGACAGTCAACTAACTACAGTATACAAGTAGTCCTTGACTTACGATCACAACTGAGCACAACATTTGTGTTGTTAAGTAAGACATTTGTTAAGTGAGTTCTGGTCCATTTTATGATGTTTCTTGCCACAATTCTTAAGTGAACTATTTCAGTTGTTAAGCTAATAACACGGTTGTTAAGTGAAACTGGCTTCCCCTTGACTTTGCTTGTCAGAAGGTTGCAAAAGTTGATCACATGACCCTGTGACACTGCAACCATCATAAATACAAACTAGTTGCCAAGTATCTGAATTGTGATTATGTGATCATGTGACTGCTGCAATGGTTGTAAGTGTGAAAAATAGTCATTAATCATTTTTAGTACCTTTGTAACATTGAACAGTCATTAAACCAACTGTTGTAAGTCAAGGATTACCTGTATTAGCTTTGGTATATCTCTTCTCAATATCACGGATACTTAAGCAAACAGAAGTTTGGCTCATGTAATGAATTTACTCCTCTAGGAATTATCCTTGTACCTGAAACTTTTCTAGAAGACCCCAAAATGTTGTGGCATAGATTTATGATATGTACAGTTAGTATATGAGACAAGATGCCTCCTTTCCAATGAACAATTGTTCATTTTTTGGTTTTCTTTTACCCCATATTTAGGAATATTATTCAAATTAGGTTGATAAGTAATTTAGAACAGTGTCCCCACAAACCTTTGAGCACCAGGGACTGATTCTGTGGAGAGATGTTTTTCTGTGGACTGGAGGAAGCATGGTTTCGCATGCTGCTTGCATCTCACGGATGGGGCTCTGGTTGTTTGCCCAGCCCGGTTTCTGGCATGCCGCAGCCTGGGGGTTGGGGACCCAATTTAGAAGTTTTTTGAATGATGGCTTGGACCCAAATATTCCTTCTTAAGGTGAAAATGTCTGCTAATACGTAGGTTACTTCTGAAACAAGTGTCCTCCAAACTAGATCTTATTTGTTTGCACAGGTTTTCTCAAGCCTTTTTATAATTCTATTAATTTTATCCTAGAGCTTTATTTTGCTTAGATAATATCACATGAGCATTTCTCAATCACATAACAATAAACAGGCAGCAGAAGTAGCCTGCAGTACTGTACTCTAACCACTGCACCACCATGGCTTATATTATTAAATATTATTAATCTATAAAGATTCAATGAATTCATTATAGGCACTTACTATCATTTTCCCATTGCCCATGACATTGCTCCATTTCCCATATGTTACTTTTTTTTTGTTTTGAAAGATTTACCAATGAAGCATTCCAAAGACTAATGTTGCCTTATATATACAAAATAACTCAGCTCCAATCAATGTTTCTTTCATTATGCCTGTGGCCTTTTCCTTTGATATTTCTTGTGTTATGCAGCTTCTTTATAAAGTACTAACTGCTATCTCAGCTTCTTCCTCATTTGCTAACTTCTGTCTTTCCATGTTTGCTGCAATTAATGATTAAGTGGTAGAGAATGATAATTTTTTGAATGACTTTTCTGAGGCCATTTTTAAAACATTTTTTGTTTGTTTTTTCCATCCTGATAGAATGTAAATCATATTAAGCAAGGCTTGCAACTATGACCTAAATTAAGAGTGTTTTCCCACAAAATGATTACTATTGATTCACCTGTGGTTGCATCAACAAAACCTTTCTGGCAATGATGTTACTTATGGCCAAATCTTTTGAAAATCTGTGATTTCCTCACATCATAAAATGTAGAATACTGCCTCTTCTCCATTACAATCTCATAAAGGAACAAAGTATTACCAATTCATTCCAGGCAGATGGTTAATACTGTATCACAGTAACCATCAAAGAAATGGTATCACCGAAGTAATATTTTAACTAAACTATGTGAAACATGTCTTCATCATGTGTATTCTTTGATATAAACATATAGTCTTCCAAAATAATTATGGCATGTTTGTTGTATAATTATCTATCTGAGTACATAATTATTATTAGCTTATTTACTTCAGTGATTTGTTTGCTACTACAA